>NW_026265420.1:0-11755 GCF_025860055.1 Xyrauchen texanus | reverse complement strand
GGGGGGGGCATCACGAGGATCCTCTGTCAATGGTTGTATTGTCTCTCTGACAACAGTTCCTCGTACTAACACAGACCATTTCCGTGATCTTACAGAGGTCCTTTTGTCTCCAAAATAGCCGAGTCCATGATTCTCCATTCATTGATTCCTCCAGACGCTACAGTCCCCTTTTTAGTCAGGTGACGTCCCTGTTGGAGACATCATCGGATCGACAATCATCACAATGGCGGATGGCAGGTGAATCATGAGGGTGTTGTAGTAGGTGGTTATTCAGACGGAGGGCTCAATTCGATGAGGTTCAGAGTGGTCTCTGTTGTGGTCCCCTCTTTCCGGGGTTCCGTCCGGAAACCTCACGGACATGGCTTTCGTGAGCTTGGCTGTGGATGTTTGCATCTCGTTGAGCCTCCTGTACAGGATGAAGGGCAGGCCTAGTGTCAGGAGGTGGCTGATTCCCACAGAGATGCACAACGCAGTGTCCGCTGCGGTCCAGGCTCGGACAACCGGTGAGGTGGTCAAGATGGGCATTCGAGACAAGGCTTGGAGGGCTGTGTCGATCGGAGCAATGTCGATTAACTGGGAGCCCTCTCTTTCGATCCATAGTTCCAGTTCTGGATCTAGGGTGAGGTTTTGATTCTGGAAAAAAGATGGGATTTCCAGTTCTGTTTCGTACTCTTCACCTGGGAGATGGTATATTGCCAGGTCGTCGAGGTGGAGGATGGCACCTTTCGGGACTTGAATCCACATGCTCTGGTTGGGCAAGGTGAGACGGGTGGCGGTGTCATGCTGGTCGTAGGTGAGTGTCGCTGCGCGCACAGGAGTGTTAACGAGCCACCTGTCGCCTACGATCTCGGCTTGTGTCTCGGTGACTTGAGTGCGAGTCGTGGCATCGGCGGGCAGCGGGTATCGCTGCCCAGGTGTTGCAGCCCGCAGATTCCGTCAGTGTTGTCTCTGAGGAAGGGTTTGCTGGGGCAGAGGTAGTGAATGTCTTTGGTCAACGTGCACATGTGCAGATTTGGGGCCAGGTACAGCCGTGGGTCGCTGTCGTGGTAGGCCACCACATCTGGGGTGTGGATCTTTATGTGTGTGTTACTTTTCCAAAACCCGATGTTGACAATGTCCTTGAGTCGGTAGATTTGGCTTGACTCTATGATGGGTAGGTTCAGGAGAAAACCCACTTCCCTCTGCTCGGGGTCGACGTAGAGTGGGATGGCGCTACCCAGAGAGTAGGCAAGGTGTAGTTGTAATGGGTCAGTCGTTGTGGTGATGGCGGAAGCCAGCACGGTTTGTACAAGGCTTAAGGGTATCAGGTACGGTGGAATTCTACCCATGGCTAGGCTGTCAATGGAGGAGCTCACCTCCCGCAGCATGTCTGTCATCAGGGCTGTGACCAGCTGCGTTTGAGCGAAGTCATTCTGGAAGACGTTGAACAGCTGTTTCATGGAGCTCACTGTCTGGTTCAGCAGAACGCTGTGAGTGTTAAGAATTACCACAGTTCCTCTCAAGGTCTTGCCGATGGTCTGCAGGGATGCACTTTGTGTGGTGAGTTGCTCTTTTAGCTGGGGTATCTCAGTTTGAATTTCGGCCACATGCCGCCTCACGGTGGCTAGGTTCACTGCGTTGACACTAGACATACCAATGTTAAACAGAGTTCCGACGGCAGCAGCAGCTCCGAGCAAAGCTCCCAGGAACCGTTTGGAGCGGTGGTTGTGTCCACCTAACTCCGCTTGTGTGACAGTCATTTTCTCAAGTTGGTTGAGCATGTGCGTGACATCGGCCTCAGTGTGAGCGAGGGAGTCCTCGGTCCATCGGGCACCTGCCCAGCTGTATTGGGCTACCGCGGGGGTAGTGGGCCCGGTAGACGCTAGCGGGGTCGAGTCGAACGTACACTTTCTGGGTGTGGGTCCGGCAGTTGGTGATCAGGAGTCCCGGTTGTTCCCTCAGGATGATGCCTGATGCCGGACCGGGTGAGATGATGTCCGGCTGCGGTTGACTTCTGGTTGACTGGAGGCACAGGATGGCGAACCACAGCAGCATCCTAGTAAGGGCAAAAAGGGATAGAGACAAGGGGGTCAGCGAGGGTCGTCCTTGGTAGTGCAGGACGGTCTTTCGACTCCTAGGATGGAAATCAGGTTAGTTTGCATTGGCCCCTCCCCGCTTTTCCCTGTCAGCCATATGTCGTTTTATTTGATTACGGTGGACCCATTTGAGAACCGGCTCTTTCTGTCTCCGGTTTAGTTGGATTCAGTACGCCACTGGGGAGAGTTTGTCAATGATCTCATGGGGTCCCGTCCAGTGGGGCAGTAATTTCTTTGACAGCCGATGGGAGGCTGTGCGGGATGGCTGAATGAAGCTATAATACCAGACCCTGTCACCCACGTCCAGTTCTTGGTGCGACGCTTTCTGATCATAGTATGCTTTCTGTCCTTCGGCACTCTTTTGAAGCTGTTGTTGTGCAAAAGCAAATGTTGCTTTCAGGTGCCGGTGTAGCTCGTCGAGGTACTGATGAGTGGTGCAGGCCGTGACGAGGCTGGAGTCTCCTGGCTGATACAGCAGATGCAGTGGCAGTGTCATCTGCCGCCCAGTCATTAGTTCGAAGGGAGACACGTGAGTCGAGTTCTGTGGGGTGGCTCTGAGAGCCATTAGCACCAGCGGGAGTTTTACATCCCAGTCCTTCTGATTGGCAGACACATACTTCTTCAACATACTGACCACGGTTCGGTTCGATCGTTCCACTTGGCCAGATGAGATTGGATGATGACTGACGTGTAGTTGAGCTTGGACTCCCAGGAGTCTCCAGATCTGTTGCATAATCTCAGCCGTAAAGTGAGTGCCTCTGTCTGAGTTGACTCTCAGGGGCAGTCCGAACTTGGAGAAGATGTGGTTCATCAGGAGGTATGCCGCGGTCTGGGCAGTGTCGTTGGGTGCTGGAAGACACTCTACCCACTTTGTGAACTGGCACACGACTGTGAGGGAGTATTTGTTGCCCCTCGTCGACCTGGGCAGAGGTCCTACCCAGTCGATTTGGAGGTCTGACCATGGGAATGTGACTCTCCTGCGTTGCAGTGGAGCTCTGTGGTTTGGGTTTGCCAGTTGAAACTGGCAGCAAACCAGGCATTCTCTGACATATTCTGTCACATGTTCCTGCATGCGGGGCCAGTATGCCACTTGTTTCAGTGTCTCATAAGTGGCTCTGGCGCCGTGGTGCCCGGCACATGGTGCGTCGTGGGCATAACTTAGCATGACCCCCCTTAGGCACTGTGGCACCACGAGCCTTGGCGCTGTGATGTCATCATGTGCATACCACAAAATGTTGTTGATCACACGCAGCATGTGCTTTATGTCATGCAGTCGTCTGAGGCACGGGTCGTCAGTGAGGTCAGACGGCGCTAGAGGGTGGTTGGTGGGGTCAGAGAGGTGGTTCAGGAAAGTCTTTATGGATGTGTCAGAGGCTTGCATGTCCGCTATGTCGTTGTTTGACATCTGCGGAGTCAGCGTTAGAGGCTGTGAGGTTGGCACTGTTGCAGGAAAAGTTTGTTTGCTTCGGGTTATCACTGCAACGTTCACGGTGGGTGGGAGGGTTGGAGGTGACCATAGAGTACCGTGCAGTGCGCCAGTCTTGGCAAGTGCATCGGTTTGGTCATTCAACTCTTTGTCAAAGCCTGGTTGCCTTGAGTGTCCTTTCACCTTCTTCCAGTAGACAATCATGTTGTGATTTCTTGTGATGTCATCACATTCTTGGAACAGGTGTTGGTGTTTGATAGGCTTGTTGTTCGAAGTTTTAAAGCCATTTTGTTTCCAGTTTGGAAGGTGGCATGTGAAACTGAGTCTGGCGTAGTTTGAGTCTGTGCAAATCAGGAGTTCTTTGATGTTATGGGTCGATGCGATTTGCAGAGTTATGAGAATGGCTGCGACCTCCGCATACTGTGATGACTGCGGGCCCAGCTTGAAGTGTTGTGGTGGGCACGGCAGGTCATTTACACATAATACACCTGCTCCTGCTTGACGAATGCCCTCTTGGTTGTAGGAACATCCATCGACGTAGGCTGTGGGCATACCTTGGCACGCATTTTCTTCGAAGAACCTGTGACAGGTTAGTTGTTGTTGTTGGGGTTCTTTCACATCCATCGTTGCAGCTGGTGTGTTATCAGAGCAGTTCTGGCAGGCAGCCAGGCCATTGCCTAGCGCCGACTTATGATTCTGGGCATATCGTGCCTCAACATTGCGCCCTTGGAGGGCCATTAACCACGTGGCTATGCGTGAATTGGTGACCACGCCATCTCGGATACGCTGGCTGTTGAGAAACATCACAGGCTGGTGGCAAGTCTCTATGATAACCTTTTGGGCTCCAATGTAGTTGGAGAATCTCTGGATGGCCCATACAGTGCAGAGCAGAGCTTTTTCACAGTCTGAGAATTTACTCTCGGGTGGAAGAAGTGTCTTGCTGGCACATGCGATTACTCTCTTGTCTTGGTCATGCCGTTGGTTCAGGCCAGCACTGAGACAGTGGCTGGAGAATCCAGCTTCTAAGTAGAACTCTTTTTGTGGGTCCGGGTAAGCCAGGCACGGAGCGGTGCAGAGGTGTCGTTTTAGCTCGTCCATGGCCTGTTTTTGGACCTCTGTCCATACAAATGGGCAGTCTTTTTCAGAAGGGCAGTTAGAGGTTTTGCAATGTCTGAGTAGCTCTCGATGAACTGCAGCAGTAATTGCACACCCCTAGGAAACTTCGCAGCTCTGAGATGTTGGTGGGTGGCTTGATGTTTTGAACGGCTTGAATACGGCTGGACTGTGGTTCGATGCCTTGTGATCCTATGAGTAGGCCCACGTAGTTGACCTTGGTTTGGCACCACTGTCCTTTGTGGAGGGCGATCTTGGCCAGCAGTGGACAATTGGTTCAAAACATAGTCTATTTCTTTCATGTGGTCAGCCACTGTTGTGCTCTTCATGAGAACATCATCTACGTAGATAAGATTGCCTCTTGTTCTTGCATCTGGGCATGCTTTGTTCAGGAAGATGTTGAACTCAGCAGGTGAGTTGGCATAGCCAAACGGACACCTTGTGAAAGTGAATTGTCTGTTTCCGAAAGTGAAAGCTAGCTTGTGCTGATCTTCTGGATGCACTGGTATGGTCCAGAATCCAGAGGCCACATCGAGTGTAGAGAAGATGGTGGCTCCTCTGATTCTGGGTATTTCCTGCTCCAGCTGAGTCATTGGCCATCGTGACAGTGGCACCTGTTGATTCAGTTTCCTGTAGTCAATGGTGGGTCGCCACTTGCCGTTTGGTTTGAGGACGGGCCAGATGGGGGCAGAATAGGTGCTGTTGCATGGACGGATGACACCTTTTTCAAGCATGGAGTCGATGATCTCTTGCACCAGTTCGTGTGACGCGATGGGGATCTTGTACTGCCTGACAAATGTGGGAGGAGCATTAGGGTGCGTTGGGATGCGCACGGTGTGGAGCTCGGTGAGACCACAATCTAAAGAGTCTTTGGCAAATGATGCTTTGAACTTGTAAAGGACTCGTCTGAGTTCTTGTCGATCTGCATCATTGTTAATTGCGTCAGCGTCTTTTAGAATTTGCTGAACTTGAGACTCAAATCCTGGGTATGGCTCCTCTGTCGGTGTGTCGTCTGTCGTGTTGGTAGGCAGAGGTGCGGCAGTATCGTCAATCTCGCAGGTAGGCTGTTTGGAGACTGTGTATACTGCAAGGTGTTGGTCCTTTGTCAGTTCTGTTCTGCATACCTGGTCTTTGTCCACTGGCATGACTGAAGTTATGGAGATGATTTTGAAGGGGGTTGTGAAGACGGTGTTGTCTGTGTGCCCTTCGGGTATCATTGAAGCTGGGATGGGTCCAATGATTGGTAATGTTAGTTCAAAGTCATGAAAGTCGTGGCTCACTAGCCATCCTGCCCGGTAGGCTTTTGGAATTGTGATGTCCATTGCCATGCAGTTGTTGAAGAGGATGTAAACAGCACGGGATGACACTTCAGTGAGGGGCATGGCTTCCAGCGTGAGTCCAAGTTCAACGCATTCGGGTGAAGGTTGAAAGAAACCCAGCGTGTGGTTTAGGGTTTGACCACAGCGCATGTTGAGCCGAACAGCGACCCCTTTGGTGTATGCTGGTACTACAGTTTCCTGTTCGCTGACCAAGGTGCAGACCTCTGGAATGGTCTGGCCTGACCGGAGGTTAGCAGTGTTGGTTGGAATCACAGGAGGCTGTAAAGTCAGTGGGGCCCATAAGACCTCATTAATAATGTCTACATGAGCGTTGAGGCGAATCAGAATGTCTGCTCCAATGTAGACATCATGGGGCAGGTCTGGAAGGACCAAGAAGTAGTGAGTCAGACACCGGTAGTTCCACTTCAAGTTCAAGGCACAGATCCTTTTGGCAGTCACCATTGTTGATGGGCATGAGTTCAAAGGAAAACGGGTGCGCTTGCTGGCAGATGGAAGGTCCGGTGTGTCTTCAATGAGAGCATTGTATAGGGAGTGGCTGATGGCTGAGTTGTCTGCCCATAGTGCTAGTATGATGTCAGTGGCAGTTACACCATTCAAGTGCAGGTCAGCTGTAACCTTGGGGCAGAAGGAGTCAAAGTCCTGGGTGAGTTGAAATGTGCAGAGTAGCGAACTTGAATGTCGCTCGGGTGCTGATGCTGTGTCACTGTGGCTGGCCGTGAGAGTTCCCGTGACCTTTGTGACCTGACAGTCTGGTTCAGGTGATCGGGGTGGCTGAAGGGGGAGAGGTTCTCGCACTTGAGCCCACATCTTCAGCTGTCTGAAGTCCAGCAGGGGCTCGAAGCGGTCTAGTAGATCTTTTCCGATAAGGAGGGATATGTGTTCATTGGTGAGATGTACACAGGGTGTACCACACTCATAGGGCCAATGGTCAAGTGAATGGGAGCTATCTGTTCAAGCCGGACGTCATTTTGGCTGTATGACTGTACATTTAGCACACAATTTTGAGATTTTAGAGTTCGATTTTGCCTCTTAGCTTCAAATTTGAGTCTTTCAAAAAGTTCAGCTGATATCAAAGTGAGGTCTGCTCCAGTGTCTACCAGGGCTTCGAGTCTCACCTCATGTTCCGCAGTGATGGCGAGATAGAGTTTTCGTGCTACCCCCTTTTCGATCAGATTCCCCAGGAGTTTTGGTGTTGGGGCTTGTGTGGTGATTGATAAGCAGTTAGGGTCGGTCTCGGGTGACTCGGTGCAGAGACACACAACCAAAACAGCACTTTCTGGTATCTTCGGGCTTGGTCACTGGTGTGAAGAATTGTGTTGTCCGCTGCAGGATGTGTGGTTGTCAACTGCAGTGAGTGGGTGTCGCTGTCACTTGGTGATGTGATAGCTGGTTCGGTAGTCTGTGTCTGAAGAACAGTGCTCTGGGTGCTTGGTTCAGTAGGAGGGAAGTCAGGAAGGGTGTTGGTTTCAGGCATTACACTTAGTCATGAGGAGTCCGACCTGTCCACTTTGTCTTCCTTGTGAGGTTTCTTATGGAGAAGCTCTTTCAAGATTTTCAAGAGCTCTGCGGCCTCTGACGTGGCCTCACAGTTTTTCTTTGGGGTAGGCTCGGACTTGGACTTGCCTGAGGCATGCCGCGAGGTGTTCCGCTGCGGGCTGTCTGGGCTTGACGTTCTCGTCGATGGGGTTCGGTTCTGTCTGGGCCGTCGGTTGGCTTCCCATGTGGCTCCACCCTTTTGGTTGTGGGGTGGCCGTGGGCCGTCGTAGAATCTTTCAGAGCCCGCTTTGGTGCTTAGGACGGGCACCATCACGGTTGTGCTGCCCTCTTCTGTCATGTAACGGTCTTGACTCATGGTAAAAGGTCTGTTACTGTGGTGCTGTTGAGCGCCCTCTAGTGCCAGCTCTGAGCTGATCAGTGACAGGGCAAATGGTTGGATTTTTTACAGTCTTTTCAGAAGCAATCTTCTGCTTGGTGAAAGCTTTATGGGCTAAGTCTCGCAGCTGTTGGGTAGTCATGCTACGAGGGCAGGCCAGGACCCCTAAGTGATGGCTCACTGTGGGATGCAGGTTT
The DNA here is from genome assembly GCF_025860055.1 of Xyrauchen texanus. Lineage (NCBI taxonomy): Eukaryota > Metazoa > Chordata > Actinopteri > Cypriniformes > Catostomidae > Xyrauchen > Xyrauchen texanus. The sequence continues at coordinate 3,731 of NW_026265420.1, read as the reverse complement.
CGGAGGAAAAGAGTTTTGAAGTTGAAATCTTCTTCCATGCCAGGTTCGTTTCGTGCTCCAAGTAGGCTCGTCGGATGCGGCTGTAGTAGGCCTGTGGAGTTTCCAGTCGGGCCTGTTTGAGGTCCATAGCGCGATGAGTCCTTGTTCTGACTCTGGATCAGAGAATTCTCTGATGAAGGCCTGCCGTAGCTGTAGGTAGTCTGATTTAACAGTCTCTGGTTGTCGATCCAGGAAACTGCGCACGTCGCGACTAGACGTAATTCTTAGCAGGTACACTCTGTCCCGCATGGTTACGTTGGGAACAGTGTGCAAGTGAAAGTCTATGTCTTGCAGGTAGGCGTGCACGTCGTGGCCTCCTGCAGGATTTGGGGTGAAAGTGGGGATGTTTCTGGCCAGCTTGTCAAGTTCTTTGGGAGCCATGCCCTGGTCAGTGACCAGGCTTTGGTGTGCGGGCTCCCACCGTTTTGTTGCTGACGGGGGTTCTTGGAGGCTGGCTGGTGACATGTTGAACAGTGGGCTTTCACCCCCCTTGTCAGCTCTGAGTTCTTGGCTGAAAAGATTGGGCCCACTGGTCAGGGGAAACTCCGTGGTGTGCGTTTCCCTTTTCTGTTCACTTTGCAGTTTATAAGAATGTTTCAGTTCATTGTGAACAGTGTCAAGTTCACATTGAAGCTGGTCTCTGTGCTGAATAAGTTCATGGATTTCAGCTCGGGCCATGTTCAGATGCTTTTCACAGGCTCTGGCTTTAGCATCTCTGTCTTTCAGTGCAGTCTCTGCTCTTGCAAGGAGAGACTCGGCTTGTTGCAACTTTTCGTCGAGTTCCTCTCTGGCTTTTCTCTCCGATTGTTCTCTTTGGTCTATGTCTCATAGAAGTTTTTCCAGGGCATTTTGAAGTCTTTCTACTTCCTTTTCCTGTTCTGGGTCCGTTCATCTCTTCCTTCGGTTCCTGGTCTCGAGGCGTAGCTGATCTAGATGACTCTGAGTTTTTGCTTGGTTCCTACGGGCCTCCTCAGCTTGGAGTTTTAGTGCTGCGGCCTCCTGCTCCAGGTCGAGGTTGCTTTTCTCATTTATCCGTGCCTGGGCTGACGAGATTGTGGGCAAGACTTCCGATGATCTTGGTCCATTCTTTGTGGTTGTAGCTCTGTGTTGGGTCAGTGGGCCATTAGGCTGTCCAATTCAGCATCCAGTTGCTCTCGACCTAGGGGCTGTAGGTCCCTGGCGTCCTTGGGTAGGACGGTGTCCGTCATTGCGCTCAACCAGGCCTCGAGGTGATCCCAGTGGGCTGCGGGACTGGACGAACGGGACATACTGGCTTACTGTAGGCGAGAGAAAAGAACAGCACACACAAAGAGGCCAATGCAAGTACGCGTAGGGTTAGCGAGCTACAATGAGGTGGCTATTATAAGCCGTAATCTTGACTAACTGGGGTTGACAGTTAGACAGTTAGTGGGCCGAATTTCGCGGGTCAGTGCAGGTCTAAATAAAGACTTTGACAAGGCGGCAGCCCACAAGGGTTATCTGAGGATGCGGGCTGCCTGTTTGTCTCTTTATTCAGTTTTCCTTGATGGCTCTTATAGGCTCTGTCTTACTGTGAACTGGAAGTACACACTACGACAGAACAGAACAGCAGAATAAAATAGAACACAATTAATGTTAGGAATAGATAGGCAGGAGAAAAAGGGCCGAAGTCTACCACCACTGCTAGGGTTTATGATAGGACCAACAGGGTGGGGCGCTATCGAGGTATAAACCCTAGGAAGACGGTGTGGCTTAGGGGAGAGAAAGAAAAGAAATGGGTCAAATGCTTAAATGACCAGGGGAATGTCTAGTATTATGTGGCCTATACTGGTGGATGGATTTTACCTTCTTTTAGTTTGCCTGGGGTGAATCGATGTCACTCTGCCGGAGGCCAGCGCGTGGTCAATCTTTCCAACGGTCCCGAACACTGGGCAGCAGTGTCCCCGGGCCCTCTGCTACTATCACGGTGCGCCCTCTCAAACAACTTGACTTTAAACACAACCGGCAACACCAAGGTGTCAACTGTCAGACGGCACAACAAGATTTGGATTTTCCCTAGAACCCTCGTGAGAGTGGCCCCTCTTTAGGCCCTGGTTTAGGTAATTATTCCAAACTTGCCGTGTGTGTCGACTGACGGGTTGACTCTCTTTGGAGTGCCAAATTGCTGATGTCGATTGCGTGCGCACCAATGAAAAGAGACAGAAGAGTCCGAGATTCACATACAGCCAGCGTCGGTAACGCCGGTCGGACAAACCAGCTTGCTGGGAACCAACCAGAGATGACTGTCGAATCACCACAGCACACTAGGGAATTCTACATGCAAATACAGAAAAGGATTTAGCAAGTGAAAGTCCTAAAGTGAATCAAGGCTTTCTTGCTTAAACCAAATTGAGTAATTATGTGTGTAGAAATAGCAGGCAAAGCTTTACCAATTGATGATAAATCGAGAAGTTTGATAATGATGTTAATTATCAAACAATTTGACCACAAGAAGAGACAGAAGTAAACAAGGCAGGGTTAACAGCCAAACTTAGTTTAAATTGAATTCAACTTGTTAAACTCAATTTAAATAAGCTTGTAAAGAGATGTCAAGAAGCATCTAAGATAGTAAGGATACAGTCGTAATAAAGTATCAAAGAGGGAGGGGAAAAAAAAAACTTTGACAAAAATTTTTTTTTTTATATCAATAATAATTAATAATAATTAATCATATTAATTATTAATTACTGACATGAGAGACTTGATTCAGATTTACATTCGAAATTTGTTTGTTTCAAACCAAATCTGAATAAGTGTAAGAAAAGTTAGAGATCAGAATTGTAACCAGATTGCTGTAAGAAATAAACCAACTGGACTGAGACTTAACTTTAAATTTTAATTCAAGTTTTGTTTGAAACCAATTAAATGTAACAGTCGGAGGTAGAGGAATTGTTTAACATCCAATAATATTAGCACATGCAAAGCTTGAAAATGCCAATATGTATTGACAGTTAAACTGCCCTGTAAATCTCCACGGGGAGAAAGGGTTTGAGAAAAAAATAAAAATTGACCTACAATGAATGTCCACACGATGGCGTACTTGTGTTCGTGCACAATGACGTCATGGGGTGGGAGTAACTTGAGAACTAAATTAAATAAATATATATGACCTGTCTGCTAATGTCCACACGATGGCGTACTTGCGCAGGCGCAAGATGACGTCATGGGGTGGGAGAAACTTGAGAACTAATCAAGCACTTACAGGCTGCCCTCTATTTTTTGTTAGCAAAATAACACCCTATATTTCGGTGTGACTCAAATCTGGGCATGTGTTACGCTGTGATTTTATGCAAAATCACACTTATTCAATTGAGACCTCGGCGGGTCTTTTCTTTCTTTCTTTCTGGTGCTATGCTTTACATAAATGGCGTGGCAGATTTTTTTTCTTCTGCCCTACGAGTAAATGTGAACAACAGGAATTGTACGTCTGTGTTCGGCTCCCATACACATTAGAAATATAGCACTTATTCAAAATGTATTAGGTTTCCAATTGATTAGCTACATCAATGTAAACCAGGAGTTAATTTTATAACGTTATAATCTCAGGCCTTACTTAAGATGAGAAAAGGAGCATCGCTTCACTCAATCTTCTATCGCCCTGACAGAAGAGCATCGTTCTGAACAGGGGGTTTTGTAATATTAAAATATAGCGCGTCTTTACAGAAGCAATTTTA
>NW_026265418.1:0-11814 GCF_025860055.1 Xyrauchen texanus | reverse complement strand
CTAGGGTAACCCCATCTGGTTGCTAGGCAGTTACCATAGTGATAGTAATCAAGTGTCCTTGCGATGCTGAGTGAAATAAATCAACCCGGAAGTCTGTACTCTTTTCTGGTGCCGAGATATGTGATTTGTTTCTCGGTTGCTAGGGTAACCCCATCTGGTTGCTAGGCAGTTACCATAGTGATAGTAATCAAGTGTCCTTGCGATCCTGAGTGAAATAAATCAACCCGGAAGTCAGTACTATTTTGTGGTGCAGAGATATGTGATTTGTTACTCGGTTGCTAGGGTAACCCCATCTGGTTGCTAGGCAGTTACCATAGTGATAGTAATCAAGTGTCCTTGCGATGGTGAGTGAAATAAATCAACCCGAAGTCTGTACTCTTTTCTGGTGCCGAGATATGTGATTTGTTTCTCGGTTGCTAGGGTAACCCCATCTGGTTGCTAGGCAGTTACCATAGTGATAGTAATCAAGTGTCCTTGCCATCCTGATTGAAATAAATCAACCCGGAAGTCTGTACTCTTTTCTGGTGCCGAGATATGTGATTTGTTTCTCGGTTGCTAGGGTAACCCCATCTGGTTGCTAGGCAGTTAACATAGTGATAGTAATCAAGTGTCCTTGCCATCCTGATTGAAATAAATCAACCCGGAAGTCTGTACTCTTTTCTGGTGCCGAGATATGTGATTTGTTTCTCGGTTGCTAGGGTAACCCCATCTGGTTGCTAGGCAGTTACCATAGTGATAGTAATCAAGTGTCCTTGCCATCCTGATTGAAATAAATCAACCCGGAAGTCTGTACTCTTTTCTGGTGCCGAGATATGTGATTTGTTTCTCGGTTGCTAGGGTAACCCCATCTGGTTGCTAGGCAGTTAACATAGTGATACTTATCAAGTCTCCTTGCCATCCTGATTGAAATAAGTCAACCCGGAAGTCTCTATGTTTTTGTGATGCAGAGATATGTGATTTGTTACTCGGTTGCTAGGGTAAGCCCATCTGGTTGCTAGGCAGATACCATAGTGATACTAATCAAGTGTCCTTGCCATCCTGATTGAAATAAGTCAACCCGGAAGTCTCTACGTTTTCTGATGCAGAGATATGTGATTTGTTACTCGGTTGCTAGGGTAAGCTCATCTGGTTGCTAGGCAGTTACCATAGTGATACTAATGAAGTGTCCTTGCCATCCTGATTGAAATAAGTCAACCCGGAAGTCTCTATGTTTTTGTGATGCAGAGATATGTGATTTGTTACTCGGTTGCTAGGGTAAGTCCATCTGGTTGCTAGGCAGTTACCATAGTGATACTAATGAAGTGTCCTTTCCATCCTGATTGAAATAAGTCAACCCGTAAGTCTCTACGTTTTTCTGATGCAGAGATATGTGATTTGTTACTCGGTTGCTAGGGTAACCCCATCTGGTTGCTAGGCAGTTACCATAGTGATACTAATCAAGTCTCCTTGCCATCCTGATTGAAATAAATCAACCCAGAAGTCTCTCTGATTTTGTGGTGCAGAGATATAGTTACTGCTAAACGGTTGCTAGGGTACTCTGTTTAGTTGCTAGGGAGTGGCTTGGCAGCTGCCAATCATGAATCTCCAAAGGCTGCTTGTCAGTATGAATGATATAAACCAACTCCCATGCCTCTGTGACATTCAGAATGGAAGATATCCCTCTATGGATTTTGGTTGTTAAGGTGCTCGACAATGGTTGCTAGGGAGGGGCTAGGAAGTGTTGATTTGATGCATGATTGGCTGTTTGCTGTCCCGAGTCAAACGAGACCACCCTTGTGTTTCTATGACACTTCTATCCGGAGATATCCCTTTGATCTGTTTCAATAGAAGTCTATGGGACTTGTTGCTAAGGTGCTCTTAATGGTTGCTAGGGCGTGGCTTGATAGCTTCACAATGATCCTGAGAGACTGATTGGTCGTCTGAGTAAAATGAGCCCACCCCTGGTCTCTATGACACTGTGATCCAGAGCTATGTTCAATACAAATCCCTATGCCTTTTCATTTCATGGGCCGTCCTACACCATTATAAGTCAATTGGGGCATTTTTGGGCAGCTCCTGCCCCCAGGGGTGCAACTTTTACCCCATATTGAGGTATGCTCTTACAGAGCCTGCCAGCCTCTTCAAATGTGGCAAATCACACGTTTCTGTGAAATCCTCGCTCGGAGCTGTGACGCCTCAAAGTTTGTCACAATGTTAAGTCTATGGGATTTTTCGGCCGCTTTTTTGCCCCTGGGGCAAATACCGTACCCCCGATCGCTTATAAAAGTCATAGCACACGTGTCCTCAATAGGCCGTTCGATTTGACACCTCATTTGTGGGTCTACGCCAAACGGTGCGGGACGAGTTAGGTGCCGAAGTTTTGTACGGAGATAGAATAATAATAAAAAGAAGAAAAATAAAAATAACTAGATAGGTACATTTCCTGAAGAAAATGTGAGTGGTGCTTGCCGTGGCAAAACTCGTCAAACAGCATGTTGTAACTTGAAAAGAAAAAAAATTATGGTCATAAATAAATCAGCCCAGAAGTCTGTACGATTTTCTGGTGCAGAAATATGTGATTTTTTACTCGGTTGCTAGGGTAAGCCCATGTGGTTGCTATGCAGTTACCAAGGTAATACAATACATGGCTCCTTTCCATCCTGAGTGAAATAAGTCAACCCGGAAGTCTGTAGTGTTTTCTGGTGCAGAGATATGTGATTTGTTACTCGGTTGGTAGGGTAACCCCATCTGGTTGCTAGGCAGTTACCATATTGATACTAATGAAGTGTCCTTGCCATCCTGGTTGAAATAAATGAACCCGGAAGTCTGTACTCTTTTCTGGTGCCGAGATATGTGATTTGTTTCTCAGTTGCTAGGGTAACCCCATCTGGTTGCTAGGCAGTTACCATAGTGATAGTAATCAAGTGTCCTTGCGATCCTGAGTGAAATAAATCAACCCGGAAGTCTGTACTCTTTTCTGGTGCCGAGATATGTGATGTGTTTCTCGGTTGCTAGGGTAACCCCATCTGGTTGCTAGGCAGTTACCATAGTGATAGTAATCAAGTGTCCTTGCCATCCTGAGTGAAATAAATCAACCCGGAAGTCAGTACTATTTTGTGGTGCAGAGATATGTGATTTGTTACTCGGTTGCTAGGGTAACCCCATCTGGTTGCTAGGCAGTAATCATAGTGATAGTAATCAAGTGTCCTTGCCATCCTGATTGAAATAAGTCAACCCGGAAGTCTCTACGTTTTTCTGATGCAGAGATATGTGATTTGTTATTTGGTTGCTAGGGTAACCCCATCTGGTTGCTAGGCAGTTACCATAGTGATAGTAATCAAGTGTCCTTGCCATCCTGATTGAAATAAGTCAACCCAGAAGTATCTACGCTTTTCTGATGCAGAGATATGTGATTTGTTACTCGGTTGCTAGGGTAACCCCATGTGGTTGCTAGGCAGTTACCATATTGATACTAATGAAGTGTCCTTGCCATCCTGGTTGAAATAAATCAACCTGGAAGTCTGTACTCTTTTCTGGTGCCGAGATATGTGATGTGTTTCTCGGTTGCTAGGGTAACCCCATCTGGTTGCTAGGCAGTTACCATAGTGATAGTAATCAAGTGTCCTTGCCATCCTGAGTGAAATAAATCAACCCGGAAGTCAGTACTATTTTCTGGTGCAGAGATATGTGATTTGTTACTCGGTTGCTAGGGTAACCCCATGTGGTTGCTAGGCAGTAATCATAGTGATAGTAATCAAGTGTCCTTGCCATCCTGATTGAAATAAGTCAACCCGGAAGTCTCTACGTTTTTCTGATGCAGAGATATGTGATTTGTTACTCGGTTGCTAGGGTAACCCCATCTGGTTGCTAGGCAGTTACCATAGTGATAGTAATGAAGTGTCCTTGCCATCCTGAGTGAAATAAATCAACCCGGAAGTCAGTACTATTTTCTGGTGCAGAGATATGTGATTTGTTACTCGGTTGCTAGGGTAACCCCATCTGGTTGCTAGGCAGTAATCATAGTGATAGTAATCAAGTGTCCTTGCCATCCTGATTGAAATAAGTCAACCCGGAAGTCTCTACGTTTTTCTGATGCAGAGATATGTGATTTGTTACTCGGTTGCTAGGGTAACCCCATCTGGTTGCTAGGCAGTTACCTTAGTGATACTAATGAAGTGTCCTTGCCATCCTGATTGAAATAAATCAACCCAGAAGTTTCTCTGATTTTCTGGTGCAGAGATATAGTTACTGCTAAAGGGTTGCTAGGGTACTCTGTTTAGTTGCTAGGGAGTGGCTTGGCAGCTGCCAATCATTAATCTCCAACGGCTGCTTGTCAGTATGAATGATATAAACCAACTCCCATGCCTCTGTGACATTCAGAATGGAAGATATCCTCTATGGATTTTGGTTGCTAAGGTGCTCGACAATGGTTGCTAGGGAGGGGCTAGGAAGTGTTGAGGTGATTCATGATTGGCTGTTTGCTGCCCCGAGTGAAACGAGACCACCCTTGTGTTTCTATGAAACTTCTATCCGGAGATATCCCTTTGATGTCTTTCATTAGAAGTGTATGGGACTTGTTGCTAAGGTGCTCTAAATTGTTGCTAGGGCGTGGCTTGATAGATTCAAAATGATCCTGAGATACTGATTGGTCGTCTGAGTAAAATGAGCCCGCCCCATTGTCTCTATGACACTGTGATCCAGAGCTATGTTGAATACAAATCCCAATGCCATTTCATTTCATGGGCCGTCCTACACCATTGTAAGTCAATTGGGGCATTTTTGGGCAGCTCCTGCCCCCAGGGGTGCAACTTTTACCCCATTTTGAGGTATGCTCTTACAGAGCCTGCCAGCCTCTTCAAATGTGGCAAATCACACGTTTCTGCGAAATCCTCGCTCGGAGCTGTGACGCGTCAAAGTTTGTCGCAATGTTAAGTCTATGGGATTTTTCGGCCGCTTTTTTGCCCCTGGGGCAATTACCGTACCCCGATCGCTTATAAAAGTCATAGCACACGTGTCCTCAATAGGCCGTTCGATTTGACACCTCATTCGTGGGTCTACGCCAAACGGTGCGGGACGAGTTAGGTGCCGAAGTTTTGTACGGAGATAGAATAATAAAAAGTATAAAAATAAAAATAAGTATGTGAGATTACAATAGTGATGCTTTGCAAGCACCACTAAAAATAAGTATGTGAGATTACAATAGTGATGCTTTGCAAGCACCACTAACTAGATAGGTACATTTCCTGAAGAAAATGTGAGTGGTGCTTGCCGTGGCAAAACTCGTCAAACAGCATGTTGTAACTGGAAAAGAAAAAAATTATGGTCATAAATAAATCAGCCCAGAAGTCTGTACGATTTTCTGGTGCAGAAATATGTGATTTTTTACTCGGTTGCTAGGGTAAGCCCATGTGGTTGCTATGCAGTTACCAAGGTAATACAATACATGGCTCCTTTCCATCCTGAGTGAAATAAGTCAACCCGGAAGTCTGTAGTGTTTTCTGGTGCAGAGATATGTGATTTGTTACTCGGTTGCTAGGGTAACCCCATCTGGTTGCTAGGCAGTTACCATATTGATACTAATGAAGTGTCCTTGCCATCCTGGTTGAAATAAATCAACCCGGAAGTCTGTACTCTTTTCTGGTGCCGAGATATGTGATTTGTTTCTCGGTTGCTAGGGTAACCCCATCTGGTTGCTAGGCAGTTACCATAGTGATAGTAATCAAGTGTCCTTGCGATCCTGAGTGAAATAAATCAACCCGGAAGTCTGTACTCTTTTCTGGTGCCGAGATATGTGATTTGTTTCTCGGTTGCTAGGGTAACCCCATCTGGTTGCTAGGCAGTTACCATAGTGATAGTAATCAAGTGTCCTTGCGATCCTGAGTGAAATAAATCAACCCGGAAGTCAGTACTATTTTGTGGTGCAGAGATATGTGATTTGTTACTTGGTTGCTAGGGTAACCCCATCTGGTTGCTAGGCAGTTACCATAGTGATAGTAATCAAGTGTCCTTGCCATCCTGATTGAAATAAGTCAACCCAGAAGTATCTACGTTTTTCTGATGCAGAGATATGTGATTTGTTACTCGGTTGCTAGGGTAACCCCATGTGGTTGCTAGGCAGTAACCATATTGATACTAATGAAGTGTCCTTGCCATCCTGGTTGAAATAAATCAACCTGGAAGTCTGTACTCTTTTCTGGTGCCGAGATATGTGATTTGTTTCTCGGTTGCTAGGGTAACCCCATCTGGTTGCTAGGCAGTTACCATAGTGATAGTAATGAAGTGTCCTTGCCATCCTGAGTGAAATAAATCAACCCGGAAGTCAGTACTATTTTCTGGTGCAGAGATATGTGATTTGTTACTCGGTTGCTAGGGTAACCCCATCTGGTTGCTAGGCAGTAATCATAGTGGTACTAATCAAGTGTCCTTGCCATCCTGATTGAAATAAGTCAACCCGGAAGTCTGTACGTTTTTCTGATGCAGAGATATGTGATTTGTTACTCGGTTGCTAGGGTAAGCTCATGTGGTTGCTAGGCAGTTACCATAGTGATACTAATGAAGTGTCCTTGACCATCCTGATTGAAATAAGTCAACCCGGAAGTCTCTTCGTTTTTCTGATGCAGAGATATGTGATTTGTTACTCGGTTGCTAGGGTAACCCCATCTGGTTGCTAGGAAGTTAACATAGTGATACTTATCAAGTGTCCTTGCCATCCTGATTGAAATAAGTCAACCCGGAAGTCTCTATGTTTTTGTGATGCAGAGATATGTGATTTGTTACTCGGTTGCTAGGGTAAGCCCATCTGGTTGCTAGGCAGTTACCATAGTGATACTAATGAAGTGTCCTTGCCATCCTGATTGAAATAAGTCAACCCGGAAGTCTCTACGTTTTTCTGATGCAGAGATATGTGATTTGTTACTCGGTTGCTAGGGTAACCCCATCTGGTTGCTAGGCAGTTAACATAGTGATACTTATCAAGTCTCCTTGCCATCCTGATTGAAATAAATCAACCCAGAAGTCTCTCTGATTTTCTGGTGCAGAGATATAGTTACTGCTAAACGGTTGCTAGGGTACTCTGTGTAGTTGCTAGGGAGTGGCTTGGCAGCTGCCAATCATGAATCTCCAAAGGCTGCTTGTCAGTATGAATGATATAAACCAACTCCCATGCCTCTGTGACATTCAGAATGGAAGATATCCCTCTATGGATTTTGGTTGTTAAGGTGCTCGACAATGGTTGCTAGGGAGGGGCTAGGAAGTGTTGAAGTGATGCATGATTGGCTGTTTGCTGTCCCGAGTCAAACGAGACCACCCTTGTGTTTCTATGACACTTCTATCCGGAGATATCCCTTTGATCTTTTTCAATAGAAGTCGATGGGACTTGTTGCTAAGGTGCTCTTAATGGTTGCTAGGGCGTGGCTTGATAGCTTCACAATGATCCAGAGAGACTGATTGGTTGTCTGAGTAAAATGAGCCCACCCCTCGTCTCTATGACACTGTGATCCAGTGCTATGTTCAATACAAATCCCTATGCCTTTTCATTTCATGGGCCGTCCTACACCATTATAAGTCAATTGGGGCATTTTTGGGCAGCTCCTGCCCCCAGGGGTGCAACTTTTACCCCATATTGAGGTATGCTCTTACAGAGCCTGCCAGCCTCTTCAAATGTGGCAAATCACACGTTTCTACGAAATCCTCGCTTGGAGCTGTGACGCGTCAAAGTTTGTGTCAATGTTAAGTCTATGGGATTTTTCGGCCGCTTTTTGCCCCTGGGGCAAATACCGTACTCCGATCGCTTATAAAAGTCATAGCACATGTGTCCTCAATAGGTCGCTCGATTTGACACCTCATTCGTGGGTCTACGTCAAACGGTATGGGACGAGTTAGGTGCCAAGTTTTGTTAAGAGATATAAAAATAAAAATAAAAATAAAAATAAAAAGTATAATAATAAGTATGTGAGATTACAATAGTGATGCTTTGCAAGCACCACTAATAAGTATGTGAGATTACAATAGTGATGCTTTGCAAGCACCACTAACTAGAAAAAAAAGTTCGTCGAGACAAACTTTAAGTTGGCTTGTGAAAGTTTGGACCAGAAAGTTTGAAGAAGTTTAAAGTAGTTTATAGTTTAAAGTAGTTTAAAGTTTAACTTAGTTGCTAGATAGATAGATAGAGAGATAGACACGCAGATAGATACATAGATAGATAGACATGTTTTTAGCATGTTTTAGCACTTTGCTAGGCGAAGCTAGCATGTGTTAGCATGATGCTAGCACGTTTTTAGCATTTTTAGCACTTCGCTAGGCGATGCTAGCATGTGTTAGCATGATGCTAGTACGTTTTTAGCATGTTTTAAGCACTTCGCTAGGCGATGCTAAGCATGTGTTATCATGATGCTAAGACATTTTTAGCACTCGCTAGGCGATGCTAAGCATGTGTTAAGCATGATGCTAAGACATTTTTAAGCATTTTTAAGCACTTCGCTAGGCGATGCTAAGCATGTGTTAAGCATGATGCTAAAGACGCTTTTAGCATGTTTTAACGACTTCGCTAGGCGATGCTAACATGTGTTAAGCATGATGCTAGCGACGCTTTTAGCATGTTTAAGCACTTCGCTAGGTGATGCTAGCATGTGTTAGCATGATGCTAGCACATTTTTAGCATGTTTTAGCACTTCGCTAGGCGATGCTAGCATGTATTAGCATGATGCTAGCACGTATTTAGCACTTCGCTAGGCAATGCTAACACGTTTTTAGCATGTTTTAGCACTTCACTAGGTGATGCTAGCATGTGTTAGCATGATGCTAGCATGTTTTTAGCATTTTTTAGCACTTCGTTAGGCGATGCTAGCATGTGTTAGCATGATGTTAGCACGTTTTAAGCATTTTTTAGCACTTTGCTAGGCGATGCTAGCATGTGTTAGCATGATGCTAGCAGGTTTTTAGCATGTTTTAGCACTTCGCTAGTCGATGCTATGATGTGTTAGCATGATTCCCAAACAAATGACTCTAATGAGCCGGTTCTTTTGAATCTACAGTGTGAAACATACAGTGTGACCAGTGTAGTCTGATTCCCAAATTAATGACTCTAATGAGCCAGTTCTTTTGAATCTAAAATGTGTTAGCATGATTCCCAAACAAATGACTCTAATGAGCCAGTTCTTTTGAATCTACAGTGTGAAACATACAGTGTGACCAGTGTAGTCTGATTCCCAAATTAATGACTCTAATGAGCCGGTTCTTTTGAATCTACAGTGTGAAACATACAGTGTGACCAGTGTAGTCTGATTCCCAAATTAATGACTAATGAGCCAGTTCTTTTGAATCTAAAATGTGAAACATACAGTGTGACCAGCGTAGTCTGATTCCCAAATTAATGATGCTAGCACATTTTTAGCTTGTTTTAGCACTTCGCTAGTCAATGCTAGCATGTGTTAGCATGATGCTAGCACGTATTTAGCATGTTTTAGCGTGTGGCTAGGAAGATTTTAGGTCATTACTTTTTGGCTGCTTGATAAAAGAAATCCTCTGAGGGAGAGAGAGAGGGAGAGATGCAGGGCTGACAGGCCCTTTTTGTGTGTGTGTGTCTGAAAATGTCAGTTGGAATTTTAATTTCTGAACATTCCGCAATGTTAAGTCAATGGGAGTTTTTTCTGAGTTTGATCGTCATTTTTAGGAAAACCGTAAGTCCGATCAGTTAGAAAAGATATAGCACACTATTCGGGATTAGTCTGAAGGTCTGTGCCGAGTTTGGTGCCTGTAGCTTAAAAGCTCTAGGAGGAGTTAGATATAGAAATTTCAGAGTAAGAAGAATAATAATAATAATAATAACTAGAAAAAAAAGTTCGTCGAGACAAACTTTAAGTTGGCTTGTGAAAGTTTGGACCAGAAAGTTTGAAGAAGTTTAAAGTAGTTTGAAGTTTAAATTATTTTAAATTAGTTTAAAGTAGTTTATAGTTTAAAGTAGTTTATAGTTTAAAGTAGTTTATAGTTTAAAGTAGTTTATAGTTTAAAGTAGTTTGAAGTTTAAATTAGTTTATAATTTAAAGTAGTTTATAGTTTAAAGTAGTTTGAAGTTTAAAGTAGTTTATAGTTTAAATTAGTTTGTAGTTTAAAGTAGTTTAAAGTAGTTTGTAGTTTAAAGTAGTTTCAAGTTTAACTTAGTTGCTAGATAGATAGACACGTTTTTAGCATGTTTTAGCACTTTGCTAGGCGATGCTAGCATGTGTTAGCATGATGCTAGCACGTTTTTAGCATGTTTTAGCCCTTCGCTAGGCAATGCTAGCATGTGTTAGCATGATGCTAGCACGTTTTTAGCATGTTTTAGCACTTATATTATATTTATATTATATTTATATTATTCTGATAAATCCATTTTACTAATTACTAGTTACTAATAAGTCATTATTTTGGCCTTTCCGAATAAAGTATTCAGTTTTGTGAAAATCCCTAATATGAATGTGTGATGGGGAGGTGTGAAAACATCAGACTTTGTGATTGTACAATAACATTTATTTATAAAACAGAAACTGTATATCATATATACAATTGAATACATTACAGCACAAGAAATGATATTATGATAAACAAGATTCGATTTTTTTATATAACAATTAAATATAATAAAAAAATAAAAAAAATCTTATTTAATTTAAACATAAACAGAAATAAGGCAGTAACAAGTTATTTCGAATAAATATGATGTCAAACTAATTCAAATTGTAAAAAAATTACATTCATGAAAGCACAAACTAACAACTTTTTATATAACATAAAACAAATGCACTGAGCATGTTAAAAATTATGCTTGAACTGATTCTATAGATATCACACGCTGGTTGATGTGCTTTATAATTATTTTCAATGGCAGACTGTGAACAAGTCTGTCAATGCTACCACAGTAGATGTGTTGAGGTACCGTGTATACATCCAAATCACTGCTAAGCAGGTTGCACATTTGATTCATATAAGAGACTCCAATTATGTCCACCTCTTTCTCCACGATCTGCCCTTCTGCAATCTAGATTTTACCCAAAACAATTAAATAAAAATAAAATGTTACAGAGAGGGTGCTATTAAATTAATAAAATCATGTAATGAATGCATAAACTGCAGCTTTAAACTTTTATCTAACTCTTAGCTTTTATCTACCATTGTTTCGAAACAGCGTGTGTGTGTGTGTTCAGAAAGTATTTATATTAGTCCAGGTTAATGCAGCAGTGTGTAAGAAACTTGTAATGATTCGAATAACATTCACAGTCCATGTAAAGTGAAATCGTACTGGCAAAGAGTGTTTTCATATTCGTTTTTGGGAATAAGTGTTTAGTGCATAAGATTTCTCTAGAGAAGTAGCTAATGTGTTGTGCATCATGTACCTTCAGAGTTGTGTAGTTGGAAGACTGAAATTTGCCTTTACCATTAGGCAAAATACAGGGGCGAAGGTGGGTAAGAACCACTTCGTCTCCTGTGTAAAGGTCAAACAGTGCCTCATCCCTCCACAGAGACACATCGAGGAGGCTTTGGCCACACTTCAAACTCAGATCCAGGACAGGAATGTGTGCTCGAGTCATCCTCACCCCCCGCAACTGGAAAAAATTATTTTACAGGTGAGTATAATACCCCAAGTGTTTCTCAGTTCTGGTCCGTATATTATCAGTTGTCATTTTTGTCAATTGTTGAGGTCGTTCATTTTTGTTTTTCTTTCATAGTGATCAAACAATGGCTGCTGCTACATTACTGTGTACCCCACTGGTTCAGGCCCAATTTAAAAATGTTTAAATAATGACAGAATTTCATTTTAGGTTAAACATTAAGTAGAGCGATTCACTCACTTCTTTGATC
>NW_026265417.1:0-11833 GCF_025860055.1 Xyrauchen texanus | reverse complement strand
ATCAATGCCACGTAGAATTAAGGCAGTTCTGAAGGCGAAAGGGGGTCAAACACAGTATTAGTATGTGTTCCTAATAATCCTTTAGGTGAGTGTATTTCTCATCAAATTCAGCACATACTGCGACAGTACGCGTTTTCGGACTCAGAGATCAACATCTATTTTTCCATCATTGCACCCTTGGCCCCGCCCACTGGTGCTCAGTCAATCACACAGGTGAAGAGGAGAGAGATGAGACACCTTCATGTGCCTTCATCTGGATTGAAATGTTTTTCTACATAAACGTGCATGGCTTTGACCATTATCATACATCTCGTGCCGCTTTTAAAAGCTGCGCTGTCTTGCTGTTGTGTTGTTTTGAAGGGGTCCTGGACTATTTTTGCACCCATCCGTGCCATTTTTTAATAGTTAGTCTGTTGTAAACATTCAGATTGAGTTTCATATATGCTGCATGATGTTAACCAATCAAAATTGTGGGTGGTTACATTGAAGTCTTAAAAGGCCAGACAACTTCAATAATAAGGTGTCAACTTCAATAACAACTTCAATAATAAACCTTAAGCAATAAGGTGTTAAGGTGGTAATACATGTATTTCATATGTATTACTCAGTAATAACCAATGTAAATGCACAGTAAAATGAACATTAATATAAAGTGTGACTGTTGGGATACTGAACAGTATTACTTAGCGAAAGAATTGTTTATTTAATAACAATTAATAATTATAATAACAATAATTATCCTATTTATTGAACATTTTGTGTCTTTTATCACATAACTAAGAACCCTTTTGCATATAATCATGCCTAACAGGCCTTACCCGAGGTAAAAGCACTGTAATGTATGGCATCTAATGGTTTATTGCTTTATTAGAGCACTAATGAGTGACTCTGAGGGAGGCAAACATGTCCAGAGATGACTTTGGGATATGAAAGAATAAAGAAGGGAGACACAAACAATGATTTCCAATGACTCTACAATAACAACATCTACATCCACATCTCTGCTTTGCTTAACCAGCAGTTTATAAATAGTGAAAATATGGGATGTACTCATGCAAACGAGAGAATGAAGATCCTGAGGGGGCATAAGGTGTAATGTGGGCAAGTCTGCAACTTAGCAGAAACGTCTGTCTGTCTGTTGAGGTCATCGATTTCTGTCTAGGTTTCTATGTCTGAAGCTCTCGAAGGTAGAAGCCATTTGTAAGCTTTCAACAAAGAGCCATTTTTCCACTGTGAAACATAAAAGACTCCCCTGCATCTCTTATTAGTCACCCCCTTTGTCCTCGGTCACACTCCATTTTTGTCACCCTCAGTCTCTGTAATTATCCCTTATGTCTCTCTCTTTCTGCAGTGGAGGAGGAGAGGAGGTCTCTCTCTACTGTTCATTTGCATTAGAGCAGCTGTGTAGTGTTGTAATGATACAGCTCAGACCTCACTCAGCAATATAAAACTGCAGGAGCCGTCCACACTGCCACTGAGATAGTCAAGGAGAACAAAGGCTAAAATTAGAGATATATCGAGCATCCCTACTCTCCGCTCAATATGCATCTAATCAACTGTAATTGCCCCGTAACTACTTAAGGATGCGAGTATAGTATGTTTAGATAAGTTTCCAAGAATTTGACTTCCTCGACCAAACCACACATCCGAATGCATCACGCGAGTTCTCAAGAAATCTAGTATAACTGCATGGCCAAGTCGAGCTCAAGCGCTGTAACTCTACAGTCAAATCTACAAGAACCAGTTTATCAGGTAGTAAGTTTATTAGTCCGGGCTTCTGCATGCAGACAGAGAACAACTTAAAACCGGTCGTATTTCAAACAGGAAAATCAAATGCTTATCAAAGATGAGTCAACTAGTAAACGAGTAAATGATGATAGACTTCTATTCTTTTTTTGGTTGAACTACCCCTACCCCAATAGGTGCACTAGCGACTGACGCTAGATGCTGTAGCCTTTAGCCTCCTTGTTAGAGCACCCACCTCTCACGCCTGAGAAGTTGGTTCGAGTCCCGTACGGAACAGCGTAGAACGTTAGCATCACAATGGTGCCATGACCCGGATGGGAGTGAGGTTTTGGGGGGTGAGTGTAACGGGAGCCAGCTGGTAGATAGCTGTGCAGTGTGTAAACCTCACTCTCCTGACCTCAAGTGGTGCACTAGCGACTGATGCTAGATGCCGTTTCCTTTAGCCTCCTTGTTAGAGCACCCACCTCCCATGCCGGAGAAGTTGGTTCGAGTCCCGTACGGAGCGGGTAGAACGTTAGCGTCACAATGGTGCCGTGACCCGGATGGGAGTGAGGTTTTGGGGGGTGAGTGTAACGGGAGCCTGCTGGTAGATAGCTGTGCAGTGTGTAAACCTCACTCTCCAGACCTCAATAGGTGCACTAGCGACTGACGCTAGAGGCTGTAACCTTTAGCCTCCTTGTTAGAGCACCCACCTCTCACGCCGGAGACGTTGGTTGGAGTCCCGTACGGAGCAGCGTAGAACGTTAGCATCACAATGGTGCCGTGACCCGGATGGGAGTGAGGTTTTGGGGGGTGAGTGTAATGGGAGCCAGCTGGTAGATAGCGGTGCAGTGTGTAAACCTCACTCTCCTGACCTCAAGTGGTGCACTAGCGACTGATGCTAGATGCTGTAGCCTTTAGCCTCCTTGTTAGAGCACCCACCTCCCATGCCGGAGAAGTTGGTTCGAGTCCCGTACGGAGCGGGTAGAACGTTAGCGTCACAATGGTGCCGTGACCCGGATGGGAGTGAGGTTTTGGGGGGTGAGTGTAACGGGAGCCAGCTGGTAGATAGCTGTGCAGTGTGTAAACCTCACTCTCCAGACCTCAATAGGTGCACTAGCGACTGACGCTAGAGGCTGTAACCTTTAGTCTCCTTGTTAGAGCACCCACCTCTCACGCCGGAGACGTTGGTTCGAGTCCCGTACGGAGCAGCGTAGAACGTTAGCATCACAATGGTGCCGTGACCCGGATGGGAGTGAGGTTTTGGGGGGTGAGTGTAATGGGAGCCAGCTGGTAGGTAGCGGTGCAGTGTGTAAACCTCACTCTCCTGACCTCAAGAGGTGCACTAGCGACTGATGTTAGAGGCTGTAGCCTTTAGCCTCCTTGTTAGAGCACCCGCCTCCCACGCCGGAGACGTTGGTTCGAGTCCCGTACGGAGCGGGTAGAATGTTAGCGTCACACTTGGCTAATTAACAATAGTGTTAAAATCACCCAAATGGCCCTGATCAAAAGTTTACATACCCTTGAAAGTTTGGCCTTGTTGCAGACACACAAGGTGACACACACAGGTTTAAAAAGGCAATTAAAGGTTAATTTCACACACCTGTGGCTTTTTAAATTGCAATTAGTGTCTGTGTATAAAGAGTCAATGAGTTTGTTAGCTCTCACGTGGATGCACTGATCAGGCTAGATACTGAGCCAGGGGGAGCAGAAAATAACTGTCAAAATACCGAAAAGGATATAAAAAGATATCCAAAGTCTTGAAAATGCCAGTCAGTACTGTTCAATCACTTATTAAGAAGTGGAACATTCAGGGATCTCTTGATACCAAACGAAGGTCAGGTAGGCCAAGAAAGATTTCAGCCACAACTGCAGAAAACATTGTTCGGGATACAAAGAAAATCCCACAGGTAACCTCAGGAGAAATACAGACCGTTCTGGATAAAGACGTTGTGGTTGTTTCAAGGAGCAAAATACGACGATACTTGAACAAAAATGAGCTGCATGGTTGAGTTGCCAGTAGGGCTGGGTATCGTTCAAGAAATTGAGATACCGATATCTTGACTTCAATACTGGTTCCGAAACGATAACTTTTTTCCGATACCAATTTTATGAAATCCATTTGAACAAGATTACAAACATTACCTCTAATTTTGGTTTAAGTTTTTCAGTTTGTTGACTTTTTTTACAGACTCAAAGACTCATCTCCTGAGCCTTCTAGTCTCCTCATGCCAGGGTTGGCAGGGGCAGAGGCTATAACATTAACGTGAAGAGGAAAAAAAACTAAACAAGAAAGCTAAGCTGTTAATTCGGCCGACCCTAAGGATTAGTACGGTTTAACAAGATAACTAGTTTAATGTAGGTTAAACTTGATCGGTTACTGTCAACCTTAAAGTATTCTTAGCATCGATTTAGCTAGCTATCTATAGCCATACATCCAAACAATATCTAACGTTACGTAGGTCCCAGTTTATAGGACTGTCACCGCGCAGAGAAACGTTAATTTAACAAGTACACAAGTATGTACCACTACAAGTTAGTCGATTTTGTTTGTTGGTTGTTTGCTAAACGTTAACTTACCTGTCGGAGTCCCAGTCATAGCGCCGCGGCATTCATCAGTAGTTTTGGAGGAGGACTCGTGTGGTGGGCATGTTAAAGGAGGCTCTGTGGCAAGAGGACGCTGAGAGGATGACTGCACCGGCTCGGTCTTCTTGCAGTCGAAGACGGAGCAACTTTCTGTTCTTAAGTTTATTCCGTGCACTGTCAAGTGCTTCATCAGATTTGTCGTGTTGTCGGTCTTGGCAGCAGTTATCTTGTCGCAAATATTGCCTTGCGCGCTGTTGGCATCGAGCCTGGTGAAATGTAGCCACACTTTTGATCTTTTCCACATCTTTTACATCTATGGGTGTTGGGACGCATACAGACTACAGCCTCACGTCTCTGGGCGTAACCAGCGTAAACTAGTGTTTTTCCATGATGCGCAAACACAGCCAATCATCGGCACTTTTAGATTTGGGAACATCTAGCGTGCTACATGCTTATCACTGACTGATGTTGACGAGATTAACCCCTTAGGTTTCAAAATTTGGTACCGAACGACAAGACTGGTACTACACGATTGTTTAAAGGCAATTCGGTCGGTGCCTAAAATGTATCGACCTCGATACCCAGCCCTAGTTGCCAGAATGAAGCCTTTACTGCACCAATGCCACAATGCCAAGCCCGGTAAAAATATGCCCGACAACACCTTGACACGCCTCACAGCTTCTGGCACACTAATTTGGAGTGACGAGACCAAAATAGAGCTTTATGGTAACAACCATAAGCGCTATGTTTGGAGAGGGGTCAACAAGGCCTACAGTGAAAAGAATACCATCCCCACTGTGAAGCATGGTGGTGCCTCACTGATATTTTGGGGGGGTGTGAGCTCTAATGGGGAATATTGTGAAAATTGATGGCAAGATGAATGCAGCATGTTGTCAGAAAATACTGGCAGACAGTTTGCATTCTTCTGCATGAAAGCTGCACATGGGACGCTCTTGGACTTTCCAGCATGACAATGACCCGAAGCACAAGGCCAAGTTGACCCTCCAGTAATTACAGCTGTAAATGGTGAAGGTTCTGGAGTGGCCATCACAGTCTCCTGACCTTAATATCATCGAGCCACTCTGGGGAGATCTCAAACATGACCTGGAGGCATTTTGCCAAGATGAATGGGCAGTTATACCGCCTGCAAGAATTTGGGGCCTCATAGATAACCAGATAACCTAAAGGGGGCAATACACATTATTAAGAACTAATGCAGACTTTTGAACAGGGGTCATTTCATTTTTTTCTTTGTTGCCATGTTTTGTTTTATGATTGTGCCATTCTGTTATAACCTACAGTTGAATAGGAATCCCATAAGATATAAAATAAATGCGTTTCGCCTGCTCACTCATGTTGTCTTTAAAAATGGTACATATATTACCAAATTATTACAAAGTATGCAAACTTCTGCGCACAACTGTAAATTGTGTTATGTTTATCCGCATTTGTATCGGCCACCGCCCATCCTGCGCTGTAGATGTCGTATCGGCATCAGCCATTGTAAAACCCATATGGGTCAATCATTACTGAGCCACATACAGGAGTGGAGTAAACCGCTAACAAAAAGCATGCAAACACAAACGGCGCTGTCCTGTCTTAAGCACTTTTCTCGCAATAAATTATATTCTGGTGTAACAAGGTCATTCATTGGCCTTTTTGTTTTTTATTAGTTTTTTGATTCACTAAAGAGAACTGGCTCAGAAGAATCATTTGGTTGGGAATCAGACTACACTGGTCACGCTGACTTTTTGATTCACTAAAAAGAACTGACGCCAAAGAGCACTTTGTTCAGAATTGGACTACACTGGTCCAACTTTTATGTCACTAAAAATAACACATTCCAAAATATATTTTATTTTGGGAATTGGACTACAGTGGCACTGCTGTGCTTTTGATTAACTAAAAAGAACGATTCGAAAAAGTAATTTACTTGGGAATCAGACTTCACTGGTCGCACTGTATTTTTTTAATCACTAAAAAGAGCCAACTCCAAAGCGTCAATCATTCGGGAATCAGAATACACTGGTCATAGTGTTATATTTTTTATTGATTCACTAAAAAGAACCAGATACTGTTGAAGAGTCGGACTACACTTGTCGTACTGCATGTTTTTGATTCACTAAAAAGTACCAGCTAAAGAGAGTCATTTATTCAGGAATCAGACTACACTTGTCGCACTGCATGTTTTTGATTCACTAAAAAAAAACTGGCTCATAAAATTCATTTTTCAGGAGTCGGACTAGACTGGTGCTGCTGCATTTTTGAGTCACTCAAAAAAACAACTCCAAAGAGTCATTTATTTGGGAATCAGACCACCCTGGTCACACTGTATGTTGTTGATTTGCTAACAAGAACCGACTCATGAGAATCATTTGATTAGGAATCGGACTATACCGACTGCACTTTATGTTTTTGAGTCAGTAAAAAGAAGTGGCTCAAAAGAGTCATTCATTTGGGTATCGGACTACACTGGTTGCACTGCAGAAACATTGTATTTTAGTACATGGTTCTAAGAAAAGCCTGAGGCAATGCACAGGGGCTCTTGTCTGTGAGGGTGGCCGTTCAACTCCATCTGCCCCCTGCATCATGTAAGAGGACAGGAGGTGGAGGAGGAGGCCGCAGGTGGACGGGTAGCGCTAATAAAGTCTGTGAGAACTACAGGGGGAGTCAAAACCTGGACTGGCCTTTGGCTACAGATATCCAAACACACACACTGACTCCCCTGGGACACATCCAGCAGTGTGAGAGATGAAAAGAGGAAGGGTATAAAAGTAAACAATAGGGATCGCAAAGTTCAAGATAGAAGAGAAAAACACTGAGAAGAATGCTGTATGGGTTTAGGACAACATGAGGGTGAACACATGTAATAAAATTGTTGTTTTAGGGTAAAAGATCCCTATAAATTGATGTTTGAATTTTTATCCCAGATGAAATGATACTTGGCAACAGACTCCTCGTTTCTCATCACTCCCACAATCCTTGGCATTAGAGGGGCATCGTCATGGCAACAGCAAAGCACTTGGAATGTGGGCCGGCTGGCTGCTGTTGTGAGTTTCTGAATGGGCCTTGACGGTTGCCTGGGGAAACAGAACCCTGAACGCAACAGGGTGCTCTGAACACTGGGATGTCCTGGATGTCATAATAAAGAAGTCTGTCTAAAATGTATATGTTTATATTGTTTATCAAGCTCGGAATTAGTGGACTGTACAGGAATTTCAAGAAATACTCAAGGTTTGATGACAAATGTAATACTCTGATACAATATATCGGTTCAGCAGAAGGGGATATAGCAGGTCAAGAGTGTTCTCCAACTTTCCCTTTTTTGTGTGCTATACAACTGAAGGTTCATGAACTACTCAACCCACCGCTTACTACTTTCAACCCTCCTCAAGAACAACTGTAGGTGTGAAGCCGTGACAATCGGCTGAAACAAATGCCCCTCGTTTATCAAACGTCTGCAGTAATGATGGAGTCAGGTTCCTGAGATAAAGCTGCCATCAGATGCACCACAGAGATTATCTGTGATTCAATCCATGACATCACTGACGCATACAAGCAAACTCAGCACTTCAGATGCCTCCCAGTGTCACACAACACTCTAGATAAGCCATCAGTGGGCAGGATTGCTTTGTGTTAAGCATAATAAGAAAATACAGAGCAGGACGTTCTCTGTAAAAAAGCCACAAAAATTGGGGTTACTTTCAATGGAAGTGAATGAGGCCAAACCCTATACACTAAAATACTCACCGTTTCAAAAGTATAGCCACAAGATGTAAACAATGTGTGCTAAAATGATTTTAACCCTTTTTGTGTAAAGTTACGTCCAATTTTACAACTTTGTTGCCATGACGACGTAACATAATTAACCTTATAACCCAAAAACAACGATTTAAACAACTTAACAGCACAAACGATACAAAAGTTGTAACAGAAGAATTAATGTAAGTGCTTTTATAAAATTATAATTTCACATTTCTGCCTTTAAACCCTCCAAAAATTGGCCCCATTCACTTCCATTGTAAGTGCCTCAAAGAAAACATGACCTTCCGAATCATCATGGACTCTAAAGCTACGTCCACACCAATAATGGCTTGGTTACTTTTCCTACATTCGCCATCTGAACACACAAAAAAATTTGCTGGATTCGATGACTTTAGGCCATGTGACCAAAAAAAGTAACACTCGTGGTGTTCCGGGTCTTTTTGACCCACCATAAGAAAGGAATGGGGAAAGACTAAAACACAGAGCATTTTTTTTTAAATGTGTTAAATAAAATACATAAATCAATGCAAAACACACACACACACACACACACACACACACACACACACAGAAATGAAGGTGTGAAACTATAGTACATCCACAATGCAGAACAATTTGTGCGCCTGCGCACTCACACACACACACACACACACACAAAAACACACTAATTCATATATTACAACCACGCATGAATTAGAGCCATTTACTGTTCATTTCACGTGGCAGATGGCAGAAATGTAACCTCAATACACACACTCACACACGCATGCACACACACTCGATCACACACGCACACTCGCTCACACACACACACGCGCTGGGTTACTTTACTGACTAATTTCGATGCTTGAATATGCCAATGCCAATTTTGCGATTGCACAATGTTCATTCTATGTCTTCTGATGTAAGCAAAATGATTGATCACTGTCCATTCCTGTTCATTATGTTTATTTTCATGATATTTTTCTTGATTTATTTTGAGTTATTGAATTCTGATGTTTGAACTAAATGATATGCAAGAAAAATGCTTACTCTATGTCTTTCTTTTGTAACACCATGGTCAGGTTTGACAATAATCATAATCATTGCAAAAACTGACACTTTAGAACACAACAATTATTCTTGGATAATGTCTAAACATATCCAAATGCATAACTTGTGATAATGTCGAGAACTCCTCCTCTCTATAAACCAGCATCAAAGAGTGGATCTCTGTAGTGGTTAAAGATATGACATGTGATTTTCCTTCCCTCCTTCATCAGAGGGCAGCATCTGTCCCAAATGCATGACACAATTGGTATGTATGAACTTGAAGAATGTATTACGTGAAGGTAACAAAATTTGTTGTTTAATATAAATGGTATTTATATGAATGAATGGTGTAATGTAGTCATAAAGAAGGTCTAAACACCATTAAATCCAAAAACAATTTTTTTAAATATTACTTAAAATATAAACATGTATGTTCAGGTCATTTTTGACCCCAAACACCACAAGTATGACTCACAAATTACCAGTGCACAAGGGTTGAAAGCACATCTCTTTCTCCATGTTTTGGTCATCTGTCCACTCTTGAGATGGCGTTTTTGATTATCAATTTGATAATGCCGTCTTTGCATTGTAGTGTGGACAGGGCAAACAGACCTCTTATTAAAATAAGGGATGCACCGATGTGTCACCTGCCGATATTGGCCAATTATTGACCAAATTAAAACCATCAGCACATCGGTAATAAGCATGAAAACATGAGAACAATGGTTTATTTATAATTAATTACAAACACAATCTGTAAAAACGATGTGAATTCAAATGCACAATCCAGATATATTTAGAAGGGTTGGCACTCCTAAGAATGTGGAATATTGTAATGCGGAAAAACTACATGATGAGGGAAACCATACAAACCATACAAGATGCTTTGAAACAAGCAAACTTTGACTTCTGAGAAATTGGTATGGTATCCATTAAGGCAGCTCCATTAATTAAGATTGAAATGGCAATATGGCCTTGCGCTATTAAAAACATTACTAAAAGGCTGCGTTTAAAAATAGACTGCAATCAGCTCTTCAGGCAGCACTTTAGTCAGCATTGTGTAAGCAAACGGCGCCCTCTAGCGGTCCAGATGGCAACATCCATTATACATTACACCACGATAGAACTTAAAAGGGTGTTTTGTTCCTTTGGTTAAAACCTTTCTATTTTTCCACGATGTGGTTGACATTTCCATGGATTTGCCCAACATATGCATAATATGAATTTGTGATGCTCTATTATATGCAGAACAAACATGTAAAATGTGAGATCTGTAGTTTTGACAATCTAGTTGAATCTTTAATCAAATATAGCTACATGCTGAATTATGTTCTTATGTGATACAAAATTACTAACTGTTGCTGTTTCTCAATGTGCATTCTTATGTGTTCTTAGGTTCTCGTGGAATCATTCGACATCATCATCCATTGCTGAAGTTCAATTCCAATACTCAAGAACACATGTCCCGAGGATGCATAAAATTACCCGAATGTTTTCTTGATCAGGCTAAATATCAAGGATGCATCAGATGGTGACTTGTAGGCAAGAACCCATTTGAAGTCCCAGAAGTCACAGTGGTACTACGGTAGCAGACGAAGGATATTTATCATTGCGTTTTCCCTCAACAGTTTTCCGTGGTAAGCTCGCTAAAGTCTGACGGCTCATGGGAGTCGTCCTACTCCGTAAACATTTGTTGTTTTGTTGGGCATCATTTTTTTTAAATAAAGTCAAAAACACATTTACGAAACACAAACAACAGATTTTTTCTTTCAAAGTGTCACTAGTCCTGCAAAACCCTCACTGGTGTGAATATAATAATGCTATCACTGGTATGTGACAATGGCAGAAGTTCTCTTACTGGCTATAGATGTTCAGGGATGGGCGATTGCACAACAGGAAGAATCGCAGAACATCTCAAATCTCGCAATAGCTGCGTACTACATCCTCCTGTCCTTCTGCGTACTTTAAGGTAGCTTGGCAAGTACGTTCTTATAATTGAGAAACACCCCATGCTTTGGGTCACACTGCCCAAAACTTCGAGAGGGTCAAAATAACGACAAGCAGCAACAGGGCTGATATAATAATCATAATAATAGAATTAACCAGGTGGCCCGTCTCAAATGTCTTCATGTGGCCATTGGACTTCCTTTTGAGCTGTCGTCTGCGCCACCTAAAATAACCAGGTGACTAAACAGGAGCACACCAGTCCAAACAAAGCAAACAAACAAATACAAATCGATCATCTCAACAGAAACATAAGCAGAGAGATTTTAAGGCTAGTGCGTTATCATTAATGAATCAAGTTCTTCGAAACGAGTGTGATTCTATGTCAGGAGTTTTGTAACTTTCAACAGGAAGCTTAATGATAATGCACTTCCTGATCTTCAATCTCTGATTAACAGTGATTTGCGTCCAAATAATACTATGGGATAAGGCTGTTAAAGAACACCACAAGTATAATTGGCATGCTTTCAAATTCACTTGGTCCATGTTTAATAATCTGGTGTAATAGCGTTGGGAGACCACAAGAGGGTGATATAACATTCACTTAAGCCAGTCACAATCCCACATGCACACACAGAATGAGACTAATAATTAAAACAAATTAGCAAAAAGGTCATTCATTGCCCAGCAATTCATTTTAGTGTTGGAGATTTGTTATTCAAGTTTTTAATTATTCAAGAAGTTTTTCAAGGACTCTCTGGGCTTTTGGAGGACCTACACA
>NW_026265416.1:0-11841 GCF_025860055.1 Xyrauchen texanus | reverse complement strand
GCACTGGTTAAGCCATGCTGAACAGCGCAGCTGATTCAACATGCTCAATAGGCCAAAAAGCTGCTGGCGGGGTCGACTAGTTCAAAAACTAGGCCGACAGATGCTCAACGGCTGACCCGACATTGGCCAACGTCGACTTGGTTGTGTTCACGACCTTTAAGCAGAAAGCAGATCACACACACATGTTTGCAAACTCATTTGGCAAAGGCTTCAGGGCAATTACTTCGGGGGGGGGTGGACAAAAGGCATAAAAGATAATGCTTAACACATTTTACTTAGAATAATCAAGAAATAATGTAAGAAAAAGTGACTTGAAGGTACACTTCTTGCATTCTTCAAATTCCGTGAAAGAATGTTGCATTCAAAGGCTGCATTCGAAGTGTCCTACTTGCTATTCTGAAACAAGACAGCCTCGATGATGTATGCGAGCCGACAATGCTGACCTCAGAGGACGCAGCCTTCGAAACCAAACACATTATGCCAGTTGTGTTCTGGCACTGCTCTTCTAGTGGATGAATCACCCAAATTGCTCTTACCTGAACATCAGCCTGTGTGTGATCATGACTGGAGCCAGAGCTATTTTCATGTTGATATTATGTTATATGATTAAACATTTGAAAAGGAAATATTACTTTCATGAAGACAAACAACTCTCTTATTTACATATTTGAATGAATTTTACACTCAAAGCACTTTTAAATGACTCTCCTCAGCCACCACCAGTATACCTTAACATGATTATTCAAGTGTTTTTATCAAATACTAATGTTTGAATTGTACTATAATTTTCAATTTAAGAGAATAAACTTGTGATATGGCTGATATGAGTTCAATAGAATATTATTATTATTTTTATTCTATATTATCCAGCCTCCATTACCACAATAGTAAGTCTATGCAATGCACACAACTCAAAACATTAAGCGAGGATTCAATAATGATGGGGATCAAATATACTTTATTAAAGTAAAAGAATGATATGCTTAAATATGCAGTATAACAATTACAAGAAGTACATTTCAGAATGCATACATATTAAACATGTTACAGTAACTTCACCGGACAACATAGATAAATTGCGATTGGTTAACACACATGTAATGTTCGATTCATAAAAGCATGTCAACCAATCTAAGCTTCAACAACCATACCAGAAAACATATCCAACATTATAACATGTAAACAACTTAGCCAAACAGATAACAGATAAACATCCATCTAGACTGCAACAATGCTGTCCTGAACTTTGTGAGTGTTACTGAACTGAGCTGAACAAGCGTAGTTAGTTTCTCCAGCGAATATGAGATGGCCGGTACTGCCTTCCTGTGTGTCGCGGATATGGCGTAATGGCGCTAAAGATGAGCGTTATAAGCCCGCAATTTCACACCAAATCGAACCCAACAGCTTAAAATATACATTAGTTTTATAGCCTTACCATAGTGAATTGGAATCACGGTAAGGTTGTTTATGTACTCAATCAATAACTGGAAATTTGTTCATTTTTAACCAAAAACTCTTTCTTTTTTTTAACTTGCATTTAAATATCCAAATACTTTTTAAGCAACTCTATATTAAGAAAGGTACATTTAGATATCTTGTATCTGTTGATTATACAAGATAACCCTCACACAGAAGATCCCCTTAAACCGGTCTCCATACTGGGATATGCTTAATTTAAGACTTTACCTATTTGCGTTAAGATCATGCCAGAGGCTTCACATCCTGCTTGTAAAGTGCAACTCAATATAAACTGCACAAAGAAGAGGGCAAAATGAGCCTTGTAAAAAGTCGCAATGCTGCCTAACAGAGCAGCACCGCAGCCAAGACACTCATTAACACACATCTGTTCTAGCGGCTGTAAAACCCCCTTCAGTTTACTCTGCCCCCCTCGACTTGGTTTCTCTGTGGGGGCCCTCCGGTCATACAAGGCCGATTATATGCCACTTCGGACTGCCGCATAGACGAGCAAGGGGACGTAAAAGAATCAGAGGCACCTGGTCCGAGTGACCCTGGCCTGAACCCCAGCCAGGTCCCTCTCTCACAAACACACACGAAAATGTGTACGCACACAGTGACCTCGCAAAACTTTAATGACCCTCACATCCGTTTGAAGTGCAGGTGACCCGGTCTGCCCTGGACTAACAGAGCAAATTACCACATGTCTGTCTTTACTACCAATATGAGGACAGGATATTACCCTGAGCCAAAGAAAGGTTAACTTCGCAGTCCCAATCACAACCCATCAAAATTGATTAAAGCACTTAAAATGTCAAAACTAAAAGGTGAATTTGTAAAGCATACTTGATGTGCACGATCATTCTAATTAGCAGGAAAATTCTTTTTATGGCCAGATAAAGGACACAGAGGTCAAACATTGTACCCATGAGTTAACCTCTGATTTTAATACGTAGTGTAGCATAAACAGATGGTGCTGCTCTACTCTACCTGGTTATTAAAATGCCACCAAGTGGTGAGACTGGGCTGTGCTGTTCAGAATTTAAAGAGATACAGTTCAGGTCCATGTGTATTTGGACCTAGACCCGATTTTAATAATTTTGGTTCTGTATGTCACACAAGGACTTGAAATAAACAACGGTTGTTACTCGGTTGCTAGGGTAACCCCATCTGGTTGCTAGGCAGTTACCATAGTGATACTAATGAAGTGTCCTTGCCATCCTGATTGAAATAAGTCAACCCGGAAGTCTCTATGTTTTTGTGATGCAGAGATATGTGATTTGTTACTTGGTTGCTAGGGTAACCCCATCTGGTTGCTAGGCAGTTACCATAGTGATACTAATCAAGTCTCCTTGCCATCATGATTGAAATAAGTCAAACCGGAAGTCTCTACGTTTTTCTGATGCAGAGATATGTGATTTGTTACTTTCGGTTGCTAGGGTAACCCCATCTGGTTGCTAGGTTGTTACCATAGTGATACTTATGAAGTCTCCTTGCCATCCTGATTGAAATAAATCAAGCCAGAAGTCTCTCTGATTTTCTGGTGCAGAGATATAGTGATTTGTTACTTGGTTGCTAGGGTACTCTGTGTAGTTGCTAGGGAGTGGCTTGGCAGCTGCCAATCATGAAACTCCAAAGGCTGCTTGTCAGTATGAATGATATAAACCAACTCCCATGCCTCTGTGACATTCAGAATGGAAGATATCCCTCTATGGATTTTGGTTGTTAAGGTGCTTTCGACAATGGTTGCTAGGGAGGGGCTAGGAAGTGTTGACGTGATTCATGATTGGCTGTTTGCTGTCCCGAGTCAAGCGAGACCACCCTTGTGTTTCTATGACACTTCTATCCGGAGATATCCCTTTGATCTGTTTCAATAGAAGTCTATGGGACTTGTTGCTAAGGTGCTCTAAATGGTTGCTAGGGCGTGGCTTGATAGCTTCACAATGATCCTGAGAGACTGATTGGTCGTCTGAGTAAAATGAGCCCGCCCCTCGTCTCTATGACACTGTGATCCAGAGCTATGTTCAATATAAAATCCCTATGCCATTTCATTTCATGGGCAGTCCTACACCATTATAAGACAATTGGGGCATTTTTGGGCAGATCCTGCCCCCAGGGGTGCAACTTTTACCCCATATTGAGGTATGCTCTTACAGAGCCTGCCAGCCTCTTCAAATGTGGCAAATCACTGCGTTTCTGTGAAATCCTCAGTCGGAGCTGTGGCGCGTCAAAGTTTGTCGCAATGTTAAGTCTATGGGATTTTTCTGCCATTTTTTGCCCCTGGGGCAAATACCGTACCCGATAAACTTATAAAAGTCATAGCACGCGTGTCCTCAATAGGCCGTTCGATTTGACACCTCATTAGGTGGGTCTACGCTAAGCGGTGCAGGGACGAGTTAGGTGCGAAGATTTGTACAGGAGATATAATAATAATAAAAAAATAAAAATAATAATAAGTATGTGAGATTACAATAGTGATGCTTTGCAAGCACCACTAACTAGATAGGTACATTTCCTGAAGAAAATGTGAGTGGTGCTTGCCGTGGCAAAACTCGATCAAACAGCATGTCAAACAGCATGTTATAACTTGAATAGAAGAAAAATTATGGTCATAAATAAATCAACCCAGAAGTCTAAATAAATCAACCCAGAAGTCTGTACGATTTTCTGGTGCAGAAATATGTGATTTGTTACTCGGTTGCTAGGGTAACCCCATCTGGTTGCTAGGCAGTTACCATAGTGATACTAATCAAGTCTCCTTGCCGTCCTGATTGAAATAAGTGAACCCAGAAGTCTGTACTATTTTCTGGGGCAGAGATATGTGATTTGTTACTCTGTTGCTAGGGTAACCCCACCTTGTTTCTAGGCAGTTACCATATTGATAGTAATTAAGTGTCCTTGCCATCCTGAGTGAAATAAATGAACCCAGAAGTCTGTACTATTTTCTGGTGCAAAGATATGTTATTTGTTACTTGGTTGCTAGGGTAACCCCATCTGGTTGCTAGGCAGTTACCATTGTGAAACTAATCAAGTCTCCTTGCCATCCTGAGTGAAATAAGTCAACCCGGAAGTCTCTACATTTTTCTGATGCAGAGATATGTGATTTGTTACTCGGTTGCTAGGGTAACCCCATCTGGTTGCTAGGCAATTGCCATAGTGATACTAATCAAGTCTCCTGGCCATCCTGATTGAAATAAGTCAACGCGAATGTCTCTACGTGTTTCTGATGCAGAGATATGTGATTTGTTACTCGGTTGCTAGGGTAACCTCATCTGGTTGCTAGGCAGTTACCATAGTGATACTAATGAAGTGTCCTTGCCATCCTGAGTGAAATAAGTCAACCCGGAAGTCTCGACTATTTTCTGGTGCAGAGATATGTGATTTGTTACTCGGTTGCTAGGGTAACCCCATCTGGTTGCTAGGCAGTTACCATAGTGATACTAATCAAGTGTCCTTGCCATCCTGAGTGAAATAAGTCAACCCGGAAGTCTCAACTATTTTGTGGTGCAAAGATATGTGAATTGTTACTCGGTTGCTAGGGTAACCCCATCTGGTTGCTAGGCAGTTACTAGTTTGCCGATGACACTGACCGTGGTGGGTCTCATCAGCAAGAACAACGAGTCAGCATAGAGAGGAGGTGCAGCTGCTGATCGAACTGGTGTAGAGCCAACAACCTGTCCCTGAATGTCGACAAAACAAAAGAGATGGTTGTTGACTTTAGGAGAGCACAAGGTGAACACACTCAGCTGAACATCGACGGCTCCTCTGTGGAGATCGTCAAGAGCACCAAATTTCTTGGTGTTCACCTGGCGGAGAACCTCACCTGGTCCCTCAACACCAGCTCTATCACCAAGAAAGCCCAGCAGCGTCTCTACTTTCTTCGAATGCTGAGGAAAGCACATCTCCCAACCCCCATCCTCACTACATTCTATAGAGGGACTATTGAGAGCATCCTGAGCAGCTGCATCACTGCCTGGTTTGGGACTTGCACCGCTTCGGACCTACAAAGCCCTGCAGAGGATAGTGAGGACAGCTGAGAAGATCATTGGGGTCTCTCTTCCCTCCATCAAAGACATTTACAAAAAACACTGTATCCGCAAAGCAACCAGCATTGTGGACGACCCCACACACCCCTCACACAAACTGTTTACCCTCCTCCCGTCTGACAAGAGGTACCGAAGCATTCGGGCCCTCACGGCCAGACTGTGTAACAGCTTCTTCCTAAAAACCACTTGACTTGACTTGACTTGAAATAAGTCAACCCGGAAGTCTCTACGTTTTTGTGATGCAGAGATATGTGATTTGTTACTCGGTTGCTAGGGTAACCCCATCTGGTTGCTAGGCAGTTACCATAGTGATACTAATGAAGTGTCCTTGCCATCCTGATTGAAAAAAGTCAACCCGGAAGTCTCTACATTTTTGTGATGCAGAGATATGTGATTTGTTACTCTGTTGCTAGGGTAACCCCATGTGGTTGCTAGGCAGTTACCGTAGTGATACTTATCAAGTGTCCTTGCCATCCTGATTGAAATAAGTCAACCCAGAAGTCTCTCTGATTTTCTGGTGTAGAGATGTAGTTGTAGCTAAGCGGTTGCCAGGGTACTCTGTTTGGTTGCTAGGGAGTGGCTTGGCAGCTGCCAATCATGAAAGTCCAAAGGCTGCTTGTCAGTATGAATGATATAAACCAACTCCCATGCCTCTGTGACATTCATAATGGAAGATATCCCTCTATGGATTTTGGTTGCTAAGGTGCTCGACAATGGTTGCTAGGGAGGGGCTAGGAAGTGTTGAGATGATTCATGATTGGCTGTTTGCTGCCCGAGTGAAAGCGAGACCACCCTTGTGTTTCTATGACGCTTATATCCGGAGATATCCCTTTGATGTTTTTCATTAGAAGTCTATGGGAGTTGTTGCTAAGGTGCTCTAAATTGTTGCTAGGGTGTGGCTTGATAGCTTCACAATGATCCGAGAGACTGATTGGTCAGTCTGAGTAAAATGAGCCCGGCCCCTTGTCTCTACGACACTGTGATCCAGAGCTATGTTCAATACAAAATCCCTATTTCATGGTCAGGTCCTACACCATTGTAAGTCAATGGGGGCAACTTTGGGCTGCTCCTGCCCCCAGGGGTGCAACTTTTACCCCATATTGAGGCATGCTCTTACAGAGCCTGCCAGCCTCTTCAAATGTAGCAAATCACACGTTTCTCGCGAAATCCTCGCTCGGAGCTGTGATGCGTCAAAGTTTGTCGCAATGTTAAGTCTATGGGATTTTTAGGCCGCTTTTTTGCCCCTGGGGCAAATACCGTACCCCGATAAGCTTATAAAAGTCATAGCACACGTGTCCTCAATAGGCCGTTCGATTTGATACCTCATTACGTGGGTCTACTCCAAGCGGTCGCGGGACGAGTTAGGTGCCGAAGTTTTGTTAAGAGATATAATAATAATAAAAACTAGATGGGGACATTTCCTGAAGAAAATGTGAGTGGTGCTTGCCGTGGCAAAACTCGTCAAACAGCATGTTGTAACTTGAAAAGAACAAAAATTACGGTCATAAATAAATCAACCCAGAAGTCTGTACGATTTTCTGGTGCAGAAATATGTGATTTGTTACTTTCGGTTGCTAGGGTAAGCCCATGTGGTTGCTATGCAGTTACCAAGGTAATACAATACATGGCTCCTTTCCATCCTGAGTGAAATAAGTCAACCCGGAAGTCTGTAGTGTTTTGTGGTGCAGAGATATGTGATTTGTTACTCGGTTGTTAGGGTAACCCCATGTGGTTGCTAGGAAGTTTCCATAGTGATACTAATGAAGTCTCCTTGTCATCCTGGTTGAAATAAATCAACCCAGAAGTCTGTACGATTTTGTGGTGCAGAAATATGTGATTTGTTACTCAGTTGCTAGGGTAACCCCATCTGGTTGCTAGGCAGTTACCATAGTGATAGTAATCAAGTGTCCTTGCGATCCTGAGTGAAATAAAGCAACCCGGAAGTCTGTACTCTTTTCTGGTGCCGAGATATGTGATTTGTTTCTCGGTTGCTAGGGTAACCCCATCTGGTTGCTAGGCAGTTACCATAGTGATAGTAATCAAGTGTCCTTGCGATCCTGAGTGAAATAAATCAACCCGGAAGCCAGTACTATTTTCTGGTGCAGAGATATGTGATTTGTTACTTCGGTTGCTAGGGTAACCCCATCTGGTTGCTAGGCAGTTACCATAGTGATAGTAATCAAGTGTCCTTGCCATCCTGATTGAAATAAGTCAACCCAGAAGTATCTACGTTTTCTGATGCAGAGATATGTGATTTGTTACTTCGGTTGCTAGGGTAACCCCATGTGGTTGCTAGGCAGTTACCATATTGATAGTAATGAAGTGTCCTTGCCATCCTGGTTGAAATAAATCAACCTGGAAGTCTGTACTCTTTTCTGGTGCCGAGATATGTGATTTGTTTCTCGGTTGCTAGGGTAACCCCATCTGGTTGCTAGGCAGTTACCATAGTGATAGTAATGAAGTGTCCTTGCCATCCTGAGTGAAATAAATCAACCCGGAAGTCAGTACTATTTTCTGGTGCAGAGATATGTGATTTGTTACTCGGTTGCTAGGGTAACCCCATCTGGTTGCTAGGCAGTAATCATAGTGATACTAATCAAGTGTCCTTGCCATCCTGATTGAAATAAGTGAACCCGGAAGTCTGTACGTTTTTCTGATGCAGAGATATGTGATTTGTTACTTCGGTTGCTAGGGTAAGCTCATGTGGTTGCTAGGCAGTTACCATAGTGATACTAATGAAGTGTCCTTGCCATCCTGATTGAAATAAGTCAACCCGGAAGTCTCTACGTTTTTCTGATGCAGAGATATGTGATTTGTTACTTCGGTTGCTAGGGTAACCCCATCTGGTTGCTAGGAAGTTAACATAGTGATACTTATCAAGTGTCCTTGCCATCCTGATTGAAATAAGTCAACCCGGAAGTCTCTATGTTTTTGTGATGCAGAGATATGTGATTTGTTACTCGGTTGCTAGGGTAAGCCCATCTGGTTGCTAGGCAGTTACCATAGTGATACTAATGAAGTGTCCTTGCCATCCTGATTGAAATAAGTCAACCCGGAAGTCTCTACGTTTTCTGATGCAGAGATATGTGATTTGTTACTCGGTTGCTAGGGTAACCCCATCTGGTTGCTAGGCAGTTAACATAGTGATACTTATCAAGTCTCCTTGCCATCCTGATTGAAATAAATCAACCCAGAAGTCTCTCTGATTTTCTGGTGCAGAGATATAGTTACTGCTAAGCGGTTGCTAGGGTACTCTGTGTAGTTGCTAGGGAGTGGCTTGGCAGCTGCCAATCATGAATCTCCAAAGGCTGCTTGTCAGTATGAATGATATAAACCAACTCCCATGCCTCTGTGACATTCAGAATGGAAGATATCCCTCTATGGATTTTGGTTGTTAAGGTGCTCGACAATGGTTGCTAGGGAGGGGCTAGGAAGTGTTGAAGTGATGCATGATTGGCTGTTTGCTGTCCCGAGTCAAACGAGACCACCCTTGTGTTTCTATGACACTTCTATCCGGAGATATCCCTTTGATCTTTTTCAATAGAAGTCTATGGGACTTGTTGCTAAGGTGGTCTTAATGGTTGCTAGGGCGTGGCTTGATAGCTTCACAATGATCCAGAGAGACTGATTGGTTGTCTGAGTAAAATGAGCCCACCCCTCGTCTCTATGACACTGTGATCCAGAGCTATGTTCAATACAAATCCCTATGCCTTTTCATTTCATGGGCCGTCCTACACCATTATAAGTCAATTGGGGCATTTTTGGGCAGCTCCTGCCCCCAGGGGTGCAACTTTTACCCCATATTGAGGTATGCTCTTACAGAGCCTGGCAGCCTCTTCAAATGTGGCAAATCACACGTTTCTACGAAATCCTCGCTTGGAGCTGTGACGCGTCAAAGTTTGTCTCAATGTTAAGTCTATGGGATTTTTCGGCTGCTTTTTTGCCCCTGGGGCAAATACCGTACCCCGATCAGCTTATAAAAGTCATAGCACATGTGTCCTCAATAGGCCGTTCGATTTGACACCTCATTACGTGGGTCTACGCCAAACGGTGCGGGACGAGTTAGGTGCGAGATTTTTATAGGAGATAGAATAAGAATAAAATAAAAATAAAAAGATAAAATAAGTATATGAGATTACAATGTGATGCTTTGCAGCACTAATAAGTATGTGAGATTACAATAGTGATGCTACACAATAGTGATGCTTTGCAAGCACCACTAACTAGATGGGTACATTTCCTGAAGAAAATGTGAGTGGTGCTTGCCGTGGCGAAACTCGTCAAACAGCATGTTATAACTTGAAAAGAACAAAAATCACGGTCGTAAATAAATCAACCCGGAAGTCTGTACGATTTTCTGGTGCAGAAATATGTGATTTGTTACTCGGTTGCTAGGGTAAGCCCATGTGGTTGCCATGCAGTTACCAAGGTAATACAATACATGGCTCCTTTCCATCCTGAGTCAAATAAGTCAACCCGGAAGTCTGTAGTGTTTTCTGGTGCAGAGATATGTGATTTGTTGCTCGGTTGCTAGGGTAAGCCCATCTGGTTGCTAGGCAGTTACCGTAGTGATACTAATGAAGTCTCCTTGCCATCCTGGTTGAAATAAATCAACCCAGAAATCTGTACGATTTTCTGGTGCAGAAATATGTGATTTGTTACTCGGTTGCTAGCGTACTCTGTTAAGTTACTAGTGAGTGGCTTGGCAGCTGCCAATCATGAATCTCCAAAGGCTGCTTGTCAGTATGAATGATATAAACCAACTCCCATGCCTCTGTGACATTCAGAATGGAAGATATCCCTCTATGGATTTTGGTTGCTAAGGTGCTCGACAATGGTTGCTAGGGAGGGGCTAGGAAGTGTTCAGGTGATTCATGATTGGTTGTTTGCTGCCCCGAGTCAAACGAGACCACCCTGGTGTTTCTATGACACTTCTATCCGGAGATATCCCTTTGATGTCTTTCATTAGAAGTCTATGGGACTTGTTGCTAAGGTGCTTTAAATTGTTGCTAGGGCGTGGCTTGATAGCTTCACAATGATCCTGAGAGACTGATTGGTCATCTGAGTGAAATGAGCCTGCCCCTTGTCTCTATGACACTGTGATCCAGAGCTATGTTCAATATTAAATCACTTTGAAATTTAATTTCATGGGCCGTCCTACACCATTGTAAGTCAATGGGGGCAACTTTGGGCAGCTCCTGCCCCCCAGGGGTGCAACATTTACCCCATATTGAGGTATGCTCTTACAGAGCCTGCCAGCCTCTTCAAATGTGGCAAATCACACGTTTCTGCGAAATCCTCGCTCGGAGCTGTGACGCGTCAAAGTTTGACGCAATGTTAAGTCTATGGGATTTTGCGGCCGCTTTTTTGCCCCTGGGGCAAACACCGTACCCCCGATCGCTTATAAAAGTCATAGCACACGTGGGGGGCAGCTGCTACCAAGCAGACTATGTCACATTGGGTGAGGGATGCTATTGCCCTGGCCTATGAGGCGCGCAGTCAAGCTTCGCCAGTAGGTGTCAGGGCTCACTCCACCAGAGGGGTCGCCGCCTCTAAAGCCTTGGCTAGAGGGGTCCCTCTGCAGCAGGTTTGTGATGCGGCAGGCTGGTCCTCTCCGCACACATTCATCAGATTTTATAGTTTGGATGTTCATGCTACTCCGGGCTCTTACGTCCTTGAGTCGACATCCCAAGCTCATGCCTGAACGGGTTTATGACGAGGCAGGCTGGTCCTCTCCACGCACATTCTTCAGTTTTTTATGGCAGGCTCGTGCCTGAAGACGTTCGTGATGCGGCAGGCTGGTCCTTTCCGCACACGTTCATCAATCTTCATGGGTTAGATGTTTCTGCTACTCCGGATTCTTATGTCCTTGACATCTCAAGCTCACGTCTGAACAAGTTTGTGATGCGGCAGGCTGGTCCTCTCCGCTCACATTCATCAGTTTTTATGACAAGTTTTGTGTTGCGATAGGGTTCTCTTCGCACACATTCATCGAACTTTATGGGTTAGGTGCTTTGCTACTCTGGGCTCTTATGCCCTTGAGTCGACACCTCAGCTCATGCCTAAACAAGTTTGTGATGTGGCAGGCTGGTCCTCTCCGCTCACATTCATCAAAATTGAATGGTTTAGATGTTTATGCTACTCCGGGCTCTTATGCCCTTGAGTCGACATCAAGCTCATGTCTGAGACCTCTTGCGCTTTGTGAGCACACTTCACAACCGTAGGGGTCCGGACAGCCCCAAGTGCGGCGGCGTGGGTATTGTGTTCCCCGTAGCGCTTAGCAAAAGCGCAGCATCAAAGTGAAGCTTTTTGTAAAGGGAACGTCTCGGGTTACATGTGT
>NW_026265415.1:0-11936 GCF_025860055.1 Xyrauchen texanus | reverse complement strand
CTGATAGAAAGGTGTGCCATGTGTATAAACCTCACTCTCCTGACCAAAAGAGGTTCAATAGCGTCTGATTCTAGAGGCAGTAGCTTTTAGCCTCCATGTCCACGCAACCGCCTCCCATGCCAGAGATGCCCCTTCGAGTCTCGTAAGGAGCGGGTAGAACAGGAGTGTGACAATGATGCCGTGACCAAGATGGGAGTGAGGTTTAGGGGCTGAGTAGTACAATCAAGACATTTGAAATGTCAGCAATCTGTAAACCGGTGAAATGTAGTCTTTGTTGTTTTTTTATACTGATAATTATGGTGATCTGGCATGGGGGTATATCTCAGTGGTAGAGCATTTGACTGCAGATCAAGAGGTTCCTGGTTAAAATCCAGGTGCCCCCCTGTCAACTAACTTGTAGGTTAGCATAAGGTCCTGTATTTTGGTGTGGTTAAACACTGGTTTAATCAAGCTGTTGATACTGTATGCAACCTAGAGCCAATAAAATGCAGTATTTTTTGCTTTTATTCAGGTATTTAATTTGATTAGTATTCTATTTTTGTATAATCTCTGTCTTGTTGCTGTATTGTTTGTGCACTTACAGTTTCTGTCAGCCAGACAAATTCCTTGTATGTGTAAGCATATGTAACAGTGGCCAGCTGATAGAAAGGTGTGCCATGTGTATAAACCTCACTCTCCTGACCTCAAGAGGTTCAGTAGCGACTGATTCTCGCGGCTGTAGCTTTTAGCCTCCATGTCCACGCAACCGCCTCCCATGCCAGAGATGCCTCTTCGAGTCTCGTAAGGAGCCGGGTAGAACAGGAGTGTGACAATGATGCCGTGACCAAGATGGGAGTGAGGTTTAGGGGTTGAGTAGTACAATCAAGACATTTGAAATGTCAAAAATCTGTAAACCTGTGAAATGTAGTCTTTGTTGTTTTTTATACTGGTAATTATGGAGTCTTGGCATGGGGGTATAGCTCAGTGGTAGAGCATTTGACTGCAGATCAAGAGGTCTCTGGTTCAAATCCAGGTGCCCCCTGTCAATTAAGTTGTATGGTTGCTTAAAGTCCTGTATTTTGATGTGGTTAAACACAGGTTTGATCAAGCTGTTGATACTGTATGCAACTTAGAGCCAATCAAATGCAGTATATATTGCTTTTATTCAGGTATTTAATTTGATTAGTGTTCTATTTTTGTATAATCTCTGTCTTGTTGCTGTATTGTTTTTTGCACTTACATCTTCTGTCAACAAGACAAATTCCTTGTATGTGTAAGCATATGTAACAGTGGCCAGCTGATAGAAAGCTGTGCAATGGGTATAAACCTCACTCTCCTGACCTCAAGAGGTTCAGTAGCGACTGATTCTATAGGCTGTAGCTTTTAGCCTCCATGACCACGCAACCGCCTCCCATGCCAGAGACGCCGCTTTGAGTCTTGTAAGCAGAGGGTAGAACAGGTGCGTGACAATGATGCCGTGACCAAGATGGGAGTGAGGTTTAGGGGTTGAGTAGTACAATCAATACATTTGAAATGTCAACAATCTGTAAACCAGTGAAATGTAGTCTTTGTTGTTTTGTTATACTGGTAATGATGGAGTCCTGGCATGGGGGTATAGCTCAGTGGTAGAGCATTTGACTGCAGATCAAGAGGTCCCTGGTCAAATCCTGGTGCCCGTTCACTAAGTTGTATGATAGCATTAAGTCCTGTATTTTGGTGTGGTTTAATCAAGCTGTTGACACTGTATGCAACCTAGAGTAAGTTGTAACTGTGTAACTGTGGCCAGCTGATAGAAAGGTGTGCCATGTGTATAAACCTCACTCTCCTGACCTCAAGAGGTTCAGTAGCGACTGATTCTCGAGGCTGTAGCTTTTAGCCTCCATGTCCACGCAACCGCCTCCCATGCCAGAGATGCCTCTTCGAGTCTCGTAAGGAGCGGGTAGAACAGGAGTGTGACAATGATGCCGTGACCAAGATGGGAGTGAGGTTTAGGGGCTGAGTAGTACAATCAAGACATTTGAAATGTCAGCAATCTGTAAACCAGTGAAATGTAGTTTTGTTGTTTTTTTATACTGGTAATTATGGAGTCCTGTCGTGGGGGTAAAGCACAGTGGTAAATCATTTGACGGCAGATCAAGAGGTCCCTGGTTCAAATCCAGGATTCCACTGTCCACTAAGTTGTATGGTAGCATAATGTCCTGTCTTTTGGTGCGGTTAAAAACTGGTTTGATCAAGCTGTTGATACTGTATGCAACTTAGAGCCAATCAAATGCAGTATTTATTGCTTTTATTCAGGTATTTAATTTGATTAGTATTCTATTTTTGTATAATCTCTGTCTTGTTGCTGTATTGTTTGTGCACTTACATCTTCTGTCAACAAGACAAATTCCTTGTATGTGTAAGCATATGTAACAGTGGCCAGCTGATAGAAAGCTGTGCAATGGGTATAAACCTCACTCTCCTGACCTCAAGAGGTTCAGTAGCGACTGATTCTATAGGCTGTAGCTTTTAGCCTCCATGACCACGCAACCGCCTCCCATGCCAGAGAGCGCTTTGAGTCTTGTAAGGAGCGGGTAGAACAGGAGCGTGACAATGATGCCGTGACCAAGATGGGAGTGAGGTTTAGGGGGTGAGTAGTACAATCAATACATTTGAAATGTCAACAATCTGTAAACCAGTGAAATGTAGTCTTTGTTGTTTTGTTATACTGTAATGATGGAGTCCTGGCATGGGGGTATAGCTCAGTGGTACAGCATTTAACTGCAGATCAAGAGGTCCCTGGTCAAATCCAGGTGCTTGTTCACTAAGTTGTATGATAGCATAAAGTCCTGTATTTTGGAGTGGTTTAATCAAGCTGTTGATACTGTATGCAACTTAGAGCCAGTGAAATGCAGTATTTATTGCTTTTATTCAGGTATTTAATTTGATTAGTATTCTATTTTTGTATAATCTCTGTCTTGTTGCTGTATTGTTTTTGCACTTACAGCTTCTGTCAGCAAGACAAATTCCTTGTATGTGTAAGCATATGTAACAGTGGCCAGCTGATAGAAAGGTGTGCCATGTGTATAAACCTCACTCTCCTGACCTCAAGAGGTTCAGTAGCGACTGATTCTCGCTGGCTGTAGCTTTTAGCCTCCATGTCCACGCTAACCGCCTCCCATGCCAGAGATGCCGCTTTTAGTCTCAGTAAGGAGCGGGTAGAACAGGAGTGTGACAATGATGCCGTGACCAAGATGGGAGTGAGGTTTAGGGGCTGAGTAGTACAATCAAGACATTTGAAATGTCAAAAATCTGTAAACCTGTGAAATGTAGTCTTTGTTGTTTTTTATACTGGTAATTATGGAGTCCTGGCATGGGGGTATAGCTCAGTGGTACAGCATTTGACTGCAGATCAAGAGGTCCCTGGTCCAATCCAGGTGCCTGTCCACTAAGTTGTATGATAGCATAAAGTCCTGTATTTTGATGTGGTTTAATCAAGCTGTTGACACTGTATGCAACCTAGAGCCAATCAAATGCAGTATTTTTTGCTTTTATTAAGGTATTTAATTTGATTAGTATTCTATTTTTGTATAATCTCTGTCTTGTTGCTGTATTGTTTGTGCACTTACAGCTTCTGTCAGCCAGACAAATTCCTTGTATGTGTAAGCATATGTAACAGTGGCCTGCTGATAGAAAGCTGTGCAATGGGTATAAACCTCACTCTCCTGACCTCAAGAGGTTCAGTAGCGACTGATTCTCGAGGCTGTAGCTTTTAGCCTCCATGTCCACGCAACCGCCTCCCATGCCAGAGATGCCTGTTCGAGTCTCGTAAGGAGCGGGTAGAACAGGAGTGTGACAATGATGCCGTGACCAAGATGGGAGTGAGGTTTAGGGGTTGAGTAGTACAATCAAGACATTTGAAATGTCAACAATCTGTAAACCAATGAAATGTAGTCTTTGTTGTTTTGTTATACTGGTAAAGATAGAGTTCTGGCATGGGGGTATAGCTCAGTGGTAGAGCATTTGACTGCAGATCAAGAGGTCTCTGGTTCAAATCCAGGTGCCCCCTGTCAACTAAGTTGTATGGCTGCATAAAGTCCTCTGTTTTGGTGTGGTTTAATCAAGCTGTTGACACTGTATGCAACCTAGAGTAAGTTGTAACTGTGTAACTGTGGCCAGCTGATAGAAAGGTGTGCCATGTGTATAAACCTCACTCTCCTGACCACAAGAGGTTCAATAGCGACTGATTCTAGAGGCAGTAGCTTTTAGCCTCCATGTCCACGCAACCGCCTCCCATGCCAGAGATGCCTCTTCGAGTCTCGTAAGGAGCGGGTAGAACAGGAGTGTGACAATGATGCCGTGACCAAGATGGGAGTGAGGTTTAGGGGGTGAGTAGTACAATCAAGACATTTGAAGTGTCAGCAATCAGTAAACCAGTGAAATGTAGTCTTTGTTGTTTTTTATACTGATAATTATGGTGATCTGGCATGGGGGTATATCTCAGTGGTAGAGCATTTGACTGCAGATCAAGAGGTTCCTGGTTAAAATCCAGGTGCCCCCTGTCAACTAACTTGTAGGTTAGCATAAGGTCCTGTATTTTGGTGTGGTTAAACACTGGTTTAATCAAGCTGTTGATACTGTATGCAACCTAGAGCCAATAAAATGCAGTATTTTTTGCTTTTATTCAGGTATTTAATTTGATTAGTATTCTATTTTTGTATAATCTCTGTCTTGTTGCTGTATTGTTTTTGCACTTACAGCTTCTGTCAGACAGACAAATTCCTTGTATGTGTAAGCATATGTAACAGTGGCCAGCTGATAGAAATCTGTGCCATGTGTATAAACCTCACTCTTCTGACCTCAAGCGGTTCAGTAGCGACTGATTCTCGAGGCTTTAGCTTTTAGCCTCCATGTCCACGCAACCGCCTCCATGTCCACGCAACCGCCTCCCATGCCAGAGACGCCGCTTCGAGTCTCGTATGGAGCGGGTAGAACAGCAGGGTGACAATGATGACATGACCAAGATGGGAGTGAGGATTAGGGGGTGAGTAGTACAATCAAGACATTTGAAATGTCAGCAATCTGTAAACCAGTGAAATGTAGTCTTTGTTGTTTTTTTATACTGGTAACTATGGAGTCCTGGCATGGGGGTATAGCTCAGTGGTACAGCATTTAATTTTAAAAAGTATTTAATTTTATTAGTATTCTATTTTTGTA
Source organism: Xyrauchen texanus (assembly GCF_025860055.1). NCBI lineage: Eukaryota > Metazoa > Chordata > Actinopteri > Cypriniformes > Catostomidae > Xyrauchen > Xyrauchen texanus. The sequence goes on along the minus strand of NW_026265415.1, from coordinate 6,761 downwards.
TATTCTCTGTCTTGTTACTGTATTGTTTGTGCACTTACGGCTTCTGTCAGCAAGACAAATTCCTTGTATGTGTAAGCATATGTAACAGTGGCCAGCTGATAGAAAGCTGTGCAATGTGTATAAACCTCACTCTCCTGACCTCAAAAGGTTCAGTAGTGACTGATGCTAGAGGCTTTAGCTTTTTAGCCTCCATGTTCACGCTAACCGCCTCCCATGCCAGAGAGGCCGCTTCGAGTCTCAGTATGGATCAGGTAGAACAGAAGCTTGATAATGATGCCGTGACCAAGATGGGAGTGAGGTTTAGGGGGTGAGTAGTACAATCAAGACTTCTTTAATGTCTGTAAACCAGTGAAATGTGAAGTCCTCTAATGGGGGTATAGCTCAGTGGTAGAGCATTTGACTGCAGATCAAGAGGTCTCTGGTTCAAATCCAGGTGCCCCCTGTCAACTAAGTTGTATGGTTGCATAAAGTCCTGTGTTTTGGTGTGGTTTAATCAAGCTGTTGACACTGTATGCAACCTAGAGTAAGTTGTAACTGTGTAACTGTGGCCAGCTGATAGAAAGGTGTGCCATGTGTATAAACCTCACTCTCCTGACCAAAAGAGGTTCAATAGCGTCTGATTCTAGAGGCAGTAGCTTTTAGCCTCCATGTCCACGCAACCGCCTCCCATGCCAGAGATGCCCCTTCGAGTCTCGTAAGGAGCGGGTAGAACAGGAGTGTGCAATGATGCCGTGACCAAGATGGGAGTGAGGTTTAGGGGCTGAGTAGTACAATCAAGACATTTGAAATGTCAAAAATCTGTAAACCTGTGAAATGTAGTCTTTGTTGTTTTTTATACTGGTAATTATGGAGTCCTGGCATGGGGGTATAGCTCAGTGGTACAGCATTTGACTGCAGATCAAGAGGTTCCTGGTTAAAATCCAGGTGCCCCCCTGTCAACTAACTTGTAGGTTAGCATAAGGTCCTGTATTTTGGTGTGGTTAAACACTGGTTTAATCAAGCTGTTGATACTGTATGCAACCTAGAGCCAATAAAATGCAGTATTTTTTGCTTTTATTCAGGTATTTAATTTGATTAGTATTCTATTTTTGTATAATCTCTGTCTTGTTGCTGTATTGTTTGTGCACTTACAGTTTCTGTCAGCCAGACAAATTCCTTGTATGTGTAAGCATATGTAACAGTGGCCAGCTGATAGAAAGGTGTGCCATGTGTATAAACCTCACTCTCCTGACCTCAAGAGGTTCAGTAACGACTGATTCTCATGGCTGTAGCTTTTAGCCTCCATGTCCACGCAACCGCCTCCCATGCCAGAGATGCCTCTTCGAGTCTCGTAAGGAGCGGGTAGAACAGGAGTGTGACAATGATGCCGTGACCAAGATGGGAGTGAGGTTTAGGGGTTGAGTAGTACAATCAAGACATTTGAAATGTCAAAAATCTGTAAACCTGTGAAATGTAGTCTTTGTTGTTTTTTATACTGGTAATTATGGAGTCTTGGCATGGGGGTATAGCTCAGTGGTAGAGCATTTGACTGCAGATTAAGAGGTCTCTGGTTCAAATCCAGGTGCCCCCTGTCAACTAAGTTGTATGGTTGCTTAAAGTCCTGTATTTTGATGTGGTTAAACACAGGTTTGATCAAGCTGTTGATACTGTATGCAACTTAGAGCCAATCAAATGCAGTATATATTGCTTTTATTCAGGTATTTAATTTGATTAGTGTTCTATTTTTGTATAATCTCTGTCTTGTTGCTGTATTGTTTTTTGCACTTACATCTTCTGTCAACAAGACAAATTCCTTGTATGTGTAAGCATATGTAACAGTGGCCAGCTGATAGAAAGCTGTGCAATGGGTATAAACCTCACTCTCCTGACCTCAAGAGGTTCAGTAGCGACTGATTCTATAGGCTGTAGCTTTTAGCCTCCATGACCACGCAACCGCCTCCCATGCCAGAGACGCCGCTTTGAGTCTTGTAAGGAGAGGGTAGAACAGGTGCGTGACAATGATGCCGTGACCAAGATGGGAGTGAGGTTTAGGGGGTGAGTAGTACAATCAATACATTTGAAATGTCAACAATCTGTAAACCAGTGAAATGTAGTCTTTGTTGTTTTGTTATACTGGTAATGATGGAGTCCTGGCATGGGGGTATAGCTCAGTGGTAGAGCATTGTCAGACAGACAAATTCCTTGTATGTGTAAGCATATGTAACAGTGGCCAGCTGATAGAAATCTGTGCCATGTGTATAAACCTCACTCTTCTGACCTCAAGCGGTTCAGTAGCGACGGATTCTCGAGGCTTTAGCTTTTAGCCTCCATGTCCACGCAACCGCCTCCATGTCCACGCAACCGCCTCCCATGCCAGAGACGCCGCTTCGAGTCTCGTATGGAGCGGGTAGAACAGCAGGGTGACAATGATGCCATGACCAAGATGGGAGTGAGGATTAGGGGGTGAGTAGTACAATCAAGACATTTGAAATGTCAGCAATCTGTAAACCAGTGAAATGTAGTCTTTGTTGTTTTTTTACACTGGTAATTATGGAGTCCTGGCATGGGGGTATAGCTCAGTGGTAGAGCATTTAATTTTAAAAAGTATTTAATTTTATTAGTATTCTATTTTTGTATATTCTCTGTCTTGTTACTGTATTGTTTGTGCACTTACGGCTTCTGTCAGCAAGACAAATTCCTTGTATGTGTAAGCATATGTAACAGTGGCCAGCTGATAGAAAGCTGTGCAATGTGTATAAACCTCACTCTCCTGACCTCAAAAGGTTCAGTAGTGACTGATGCTAGAGGCTTTAGCTTTTAGCCTCCATGTTCACGCAACCGCCTCCCATGCCAGAGAGGCCGCTTCGAGTCTCGTATGGATCAGGTAGAACAGAAGCTTGATAATGATGCCGTGACCAAGATGGGAGTGAGGTTTAGGGGTGAGTAGTACAATCAAGACTTCTTTAATGTCTGTAAACCAGTGAAATGTGAAGTCCTCTAATGGGGGTATAGCTCAGTGGTAGAGCATTTGACTGCAGATCAAGAGGTCTCTGGTTCAAATCCAGGTGCCCCCTGTCAACTAAGTTGTATGGTTGCATAAAGTTCTCTGTTTTGGTGTGGTTTAATCAAGCTGTTGACACTGTATGCAACCTAGAGTAAGTTGTAACTGTGTAACTGTGGCCAGCTGATAGAAAGGTGTGCCATGTGTATAAAACTCACTCTCCTGACCAAAAGAGGTTCAATAGCGTCTGATTCTAGAGGCAGTAGCTTTTAGCCTCCATGTCCACGCAACCGCCTCCCATGCCAGAGATGCCCCTTCGAGTCTCGTAAGGAGCGGGTAGAACAGGAGTGTGACAATGATGCCGTGACCAAGATGGGAGTGAGGTTTAGGGGCTGAGTAGTACAATCAAGACATTTGAAATGTCAGCAATCTGTAAACCGGTGAAATGTAGTCTTTGTTGTTTTTTATACTGATAATTATGGTGATCTGGCATGGGGTATATCTCAGTGGTAGAGCATTTGACTGCAGATCAAGAGGTTCCTGGTTAAAATCCAGGTGCCCCCTGTCAACTAACTTGTAGGTTAGCATAAGGTCCTGTATTTTGGTGTGGTTAAACACTGGTTTAATCAAGCTGTTGATACTGTATGCAACCTAGAGCCAATAAAATGCAGTATTTTTTGCTTTTATTCAGGTATTTAATTTGATTAGTATTCTATTTTTGTATAATCTCTGTCTTGTTGCTGTATTGTTTGTGCACTTACAGTTTCTGTCAGCCAGACAAATTCCTTGTATGTGTAAGCATATGTAACAGTGGCCAGCTGATAGAAAGGTGTGCCATGTGTATAAACCTCACTCTCCTGACCTCAAGAGGTTCAGTAACGACTGATTCTCGCGGCTGTAGCTTTTAGCCTCCATGTCCACGCAACCGCCTCCCATGCCAGAGATGCCTCTTCGAGTCTCGTAAGGAGCGGGTAGAACAGGAGTGTGACAATGATGCCGTGACCAAGATGGGAGTGAGGTTTAGGGGTTGAGTAGTACAATCAAGACATTTGAAATGTCAAAAATCTGTAAACCTGTGAAATGTAGTCTTTGTTGTTTTTTATACTGGTAATTATGGAGTCTTGGCATGGGGGTATAGCTCAGTGGTAGAGCATTTGACTGCAGATCAAGAGGTCTCTGGTTCAAATCCAGGTGCCCCCTGTCAACTAAGTTGTATGGTTGCTTAAAGTCCTGTATTTTGATGTGGTTAAACACAGGTTTGATCAAGCTGTTGATACTGTATGCAACTTAGAGCCAATCAAATGCAGTATATTTTGCTTTTATTCAGGTATTTAATTTGATTAGTGTTCTATTTTTGTATAATCTCTGTCTTGTTGCTGTATTGTTTTTTGCACTTACATCTTCTGTCAACAAGACAAATTCCTTGTATGTGTAAGCATATGTAACAGTGGCCAGCTGATAGAAAGCTGTGCAATGGGTATAAACCTCACTCTCCTGACCTCAAGAGGTTCAGTAGCGACTGATTCTATAGGCTGTAGCTTTTAGCCTCCATGACCGAGCAATCGCCTCCCATGCCAGAGACGCCGCTTCGAGTCTCGTATGGAGCGGGTAGAACAGCAGGGTGACAATGATGCCATGACCAAGATGGGAGTGAGGATTAGGGGGTGAGTAGTACAATCAAGACATTTGAAATGTCAGCAATCTGTAAACCAGTGAAATGTAGTCTTTGTTGTTTTTTATACTGGTAATTATGGAGTCCTGGCATGGGGTATAGCTCAGTGGTAGAGCATTTAATTTTAAAAAGTATTTAATTTTATTAGTATTCTATTTTTGTATATTCTCTGTCTTGTTACTGTATTGTTTGTGCACTTACGGCTTCTGTCAGCAAGACAAATTCCTTGTATGTGTAAGCATATGTAACAGTGGCCAGCTGATAGAAAGCTGTGCAATGTATATAAACCTCACTCTCCTGACCTCAAAAGGTTCAGTAGTGACTGATGCTAGAGGCTTTAGCTTTTAGCCTCCATGTTCACGTAACCGCCTCCCATGCCAGAGAGGCCGCTCGAGTCTCGTATGGATCAGGTAGAACAGAAGCTTGATAATGATGCCGTGACCAAGATGGGAGTGAGGTTTAGGGGTGAGTAGTACAATCAAGACTTCTTTAATGTCTGTAAACCAGTGAAATGTGAAGTCCTCTAATGGGGGTATAGCTCAGTGGTAGAGCATTTGACTGCAGATCAAGAGGTCTCTGGTTCAAATCCAGGTGCCCCCTGTCAACTAAGTTGTATGGTTGCATAAAGTCCTCTGTTTTGGTGTGGTTTAATCAAGCTGTTGACACTGTATGCAACCTAGAGTAAGTTGTAACTGTGTAACTGTGCCCAGCTGATAGAAAGGTGTGCCATGTGTATAAACCTCACTCTCCTGACCAAAAGAGGTTCAATAGCGTCTGATTCTAGAGGCAGTAGCTTTTAGCCTCCATGTCCACGCAACCGCCTCCCATGCCAGAGATGCCCCTTCGAGTCTCGTAAGGAGCGGGTAGAACAGGAGTGTGACAATGATGCCGTGACCAAGATGGGAGTGAGGTTTAGGGGCTGAGTAGTACAATCAAGACATTTGAAATGTCAGCAATCTGTAAACCGGTGAAATGTAGTCTTTGTTGTTTTTTATACTGATAATTATGGTGATCTGGCATGGGGGTATATCTCAGTGGTAGAGCATTTGACTGCAGATCAAGAGGTTCCTGGTTAAAATCCAGGTGCCCCCTGTCAACTAACTTGTAGGTTAGCATAAGGTCCTGTATTTTGGTGTGGTTAAACACTGGTTTAATCAAGCTGTTGATACTGTATGCAACCTAGAGCCAATAAAATGCAGTATTTTTTGCTTTTATTCAGGTATTTAATTTGATTAGTATTCTATTTTTGTATAATCTCTGTCTTGTTGCTGTATTGTTTGTGCACTTACAGTTTCTGTCAGCCAGACAAATTCCTTGTATGTGTAAGCATATGTAACAGTGGCCAGCTGATAGAAAGGTGTGCCATGTGTATAAACCTCACTCTCCTGACCTCAAGAGGTTCAGTAGCGACTGATTCTCGCGGCTGTAGCTTTTAGCCTCCATGTCCACGCAACCGCCTCCCATGCCAGAGATGCCTCTTCGAGTCTCGTAAGGAGCGGGTAGAACAGGAGTGTGACAATGATGCCGTGACCAAGATGGGAGTGAGGTTTAGGGGTTGAGTAGTACAATCAAGACATTTGAAATGTCAAAAATCTGTAAACCTGTGAAATGTAGTCTTTGTTGTTTTTTATACTGGTAATTATGGAGTCTTGGCATGGGGGTATAGCTCAGTGGTAGAGCATTTGACTGCAGATCAAGAGGTCTCTGGTTCAAATCCAGGTGCCCCCTGTCAACTAAGTTGTATGGTTGCTTAAAGTCCTGTATTTTGATGTGGTTAAACACAGGTTTGATCAAGCTGTTGATACTGTATGCAACTTAGAGCCAATCAAATGCAGTATATATTGCTTTTATTCAGGTATTTAATTTGATTAGTGTTCTATTTTTGTATAATCTCTGTCTTGTTGCTGTATTGTTTTTGCACTTACATCTTCTGTCAACAAGACAAATTCCTTGTATGTGTAAGCATATGTAACAGTGGCCAGCTGATAGAAAGCTGTGCAATGGGTATAAACCTCACTCTCCTGACCTCAAGAGGTTCAGTAGCGACTGATTCTATAGGCTGTAGCTTTTAGCCTCCATGACCAGAGCAATCGCCTCCCATGCCAGAGA
>NW_026265414.1:0-11940 GCF_025860055.1 Xyrauchen texanus | reverse complement strand
GCCATGCATTGCTAACAACAAAACCTTGCGCTTGTGTAACATAAATGAACAGGGTGCTCAGTCTCTGTCTTCGCGATTATTTTTCTGAAACACGCCACAAAATTCAAGTGAACAAAATCAACCATTCACGCAGTCTGTATTTTATCATCTCACAATGAATACAAATGCAACAAGCATGGCACAAAACGAAAATAATGATACTTCTCAGTTCTCAAAAGATTAAACTGAACTGTGCCTTAAGTATCGTGATCATGCGATAAAAGCCTCTTAAAGAGACAGTAACAATTTAGCCTTCGCCCTGAACATAGACATTCCCAAGTAATTGAGAAGTACAAATGGTATTATTTTAAGTTTTTTTATTTCTCTCTTACCTTGTAAAATGCCACGTTTTTGAATGGCATGTAAACACAATCACTCCATTTTTTTCACTGGATCTGTTGCTATTTTAATGATTTAAAAATCAAAGCACTGACCATTTAAAGTGTGAGCTTGTAGGCTACATTTTGAAATAGTTATAAACAGTCACAGCTATACAGTGTTATTATGTGCCTAGATAGTCTTTCAAATAAAATTGCTTGTGATATGCTTATGTAAATCACACAAAAAAACAGAAAAAAATCTTAAGAGAGAAGTGAAAGTGAAAGTAGAGATTTTCAAAGTGATTTTTCATTCAAAGTGATACAATTTCCACGCCATTTGTCTAAATCTTCTGAAACTTGGTGTACATGCCTCATTCCTCATGGGGAACAAAAAGCCTTAAGGACCCATAACTTTCACTCATGATGGATTTTCCTCAGACGCTGAAAATTTGCTAAAACCTAAAAATACTCTTTCTTCTCCTGAACCGTGAGCTCCAATTGACTTGAAATTTGGTACACATTTGTAGAATGGACATCCTTGAAAACATTACTTAGGAAAAATGAATGTGATACAAAATGTCTGAAAGGGGCGTGTTTATGTAAATGTCCAAATTTTAACAATATATACCTGTCAATAAATCAAATGTAATTTTGACTGATGGTTTTTCAAACCTAACATGCTTCAAGATGACATCACTCTGAAGTACTAGCGAAAGAATGGCTTACATTCTGCCTCTAGGGGGCTTACAGGCCATGTCGAAATTCCCATTTTCTGGTCTAAAATGTTCTAATTTGGTACAATGGTACTACAGGCCAACAGGAACCCACAAACCAAGAATGGCCGACATTCGCCACTAGGGGGCTTAAAGGCCACGCCAAAATTCCCGCTTTCTGGTCAAATTTTTTTAATTTGGTACATTGATACTACAGGCAGACAGGAACCCACAAACCAAGAATGGACAACATTCACCCCTAGGGGGCTTACAGGCCATGCCAAAATTCCCATTTTCTGGTCAAAAATGTTCTAATTTGGTACACTGATACTACATGCCAACAGGAACCCACAAACCACTTAATGGCCAACATTCGCCATTAGGGGCGCTACAGGTAATTCCAAAAATCCCATTTTCTGGTCAAACATTTTCTAATTTGGTGTATTGATTCTACAGGCCGACAGGAACCCACAAACCAAGAAAGGCCCACATTCGCCCCTAGGGGGCTTACAGGCCACTCCAAAATTCCCATTTTCTGGTCAAATATTTTCTAATTTTGTACATTTATACTACAGGCCAACAGGAACCCACAAACCAAGAATGACCAACATTTGCCCATAGGTGGCGCTACAGGCCACGCTCCAAAATTTTTTTTTCAAAATGATATAATATCCACCCCATTTGTCCAATTCTTCTGAAACTTGGTGTACATGCCGCATTTCTCATTGGGAACAAAAAGCCTCAAGGATCCATAAGGTCCGGTATGGATTTTCCTGTACATTGAAAATGTTTTGTTTAGGAATCAGATCTAAGACATGTTTTTTTGAATTCCTTAATTGGGAGGGTTTATCCCCAACCATCTACTGATCAATTTTAAATGATTTGCCATTTTGAGGAGGAATCCGCATTGCTGCTTGCAGCTATATTTATTATTATTATTATTATTATTATTCTCCTTGAGCCCCAATAGCTCAAAAAGTCACTGGTCAAAAATTTTCTAAATTGGCACATTGATACTCCATGCCAACGGGTACCCCTAAACCAAGAATGGCCCACATTCGCCCATAGGTGGCGCTTACAGGCCACGCCCAAAAAACAAAATTCAAAGTGATACAATTTCCACGCCATTTGTCCAAATCTTCTGAAATTTGGTGTACATGCCTCATTCCTCATGGGGAACAAAAAGCCTCAAGAACCCATAACTTCCGCCATGATGGATTTTCCCAGACGCTGAAAATTTGCGTAAAACCTACAAAACTCTTTCTTCTCCTGAACCGTGAGCTCCAATTGACTTGAAATTTGGTACACATGTGTAGAATGGACATCCTTGAAAACGCTACTTAGGAAAAATGAATACGATACAAAATGGCTGAAAGGGGCGTGTTTATGTAAATGTCCAAATTTTAACAATATATACGTGTCAATAAATCAAATGTAATTTTGACTGATGGTTTTTCAAACCTAACATGCTTAAAGATGACATCACTCTGAAGTACTGTGCAAAGAATGGCCATGCCAAAATTCCCATTTTCTGGTCAAAAATGTTCTAATTTGGTAAATTAATAGTACAGGCCAACAGGAATCCACAAACCAAGAATGACCGACATACGCCACTAGGGGCACTACAGGACAAGCTAAAATTCCCATTTTCTGGTCAAAAATGTTCTAATTCGCACAAGAATAGTACAGGCCAACAGGAATCCACAAACCAAGAATGACCGACATTCGCCACTAGGGGCACTACAGGACAAGCCAAAATTCCCATTTTCTGGTCAAAAATTTTCTAATTTGGTACTTTGATACTACAGGCCAACAGGAACCCACATACCAAGTGTGGCTCCACATTCGCCTCTTAGGGGCGCTTACAGGCTACTCCAAAATTTCGCTTTCTGGTCAAAAACGCTCTAATTTGGTACATTGATACTGCAGGTCAACAGGAACCCTCAAACCAAGAATGGCTAACATTCGCCCTTAGGGGGCACTACAGGCCATGCCGAAATTCCCATTTTCTGGTCAAAAATGTTCTAATTTGGTACATTAATAGTACAGGCCAAAAGGAATCCACAAACCAAGAATGACCGACATTCACCACTAGGTGGCGCTTAGAGGCCAGCCTAAATTCCCATTTTCTGGTCAAAAAGTTATAATTTGGTACATTGATACTACAGGCCAACAGGAACCCACAAACCAAGTATGGCCCACATTCGCCATTAGGGGGCTTACAGGCCACTCCCAAAATTTCGTTTTCTGGTCAAAAATTTTCTAATATGGTACATTGATACTACTGGCCAACAGGAACCCACAAACAAAGAATGGCTAACATTCGCCCTTAGGGGCACTAGAGGCCACGTCAAATTCCCATTTTATGGTCAAAAATGTTCTAATTTGGTACATTGATACTACAGGTCAACAGGAACCCTCAAACCAAGAATGGCCAACATTCACCCCTAGGGGGCTTACAGGTAATTCCCAAAAGTCCCATTTTCTGGTCAAATATTTTCTAATTATGTACATTGATACTACAGGCCAACAGGAACCCACAAACCAAGAATGACCCACATTTGCCCATAGGAGGCGCTACAGGCCACGTTCCCAAAAAATATTTTCAAAGTGATACCATTTCCACGCCTATTTAACCAATTCTTTTGAATCTTGGTGTACATGCCTCATTTCTCATTGGGAACAAAAACGCTTCAAGGATCCATAAGGTATGATGGATTTTCCTGTAGACTGAAAATGTTTCGCTTAGGATTCAGACAGAAATACATGTTTTTTGGATTCATCCATTGAGAGGGTTTAACCCCAACCCTCTACTGATCAATTTGAAATGATTTGCCATTTTGAGGAGGAATCCGCGATTGCTGCTTGCAGCTATATTTATTATTATTATTATTATTATTATTCTCCTTGAGCCCCAATAGCTCAAAAAGTCACTGGTCAAAAATTTTCTAAATTGGCACATTGATACTCCATGCCAACGGGTACCCCCAAACCAAGAATGGCCCACATTCGCCCATAGGTGGCGCTTACAGGCCACGCCCAAAAAACAAAATTCAAAGTGATACAATTTCCACGCCATTTGTCCAAATCTTCTGAAATTTGGTGTACATGCCTCATTCCTCATGGGGAACAAAAAGCCTCAAGAACCCATAACTTCCGCCATGATGGATTTTCCCGTGACGCTGAAAATTTGCTAAAACCTACAAAACTCTTCTTCTCCTGAACCGTGAGCTCCAATTGACTTGAAATTTGGTACACATGTGTAGAATGGACATCCTTGAAAACGCTACTTAGGAAAAATGAATACTATACAAAATGGCTGAAAGGGGCGTGTTTATGTAAATGTCCAAATTTTAACAATATATACGTGTCAATAAATCAAATGTAATTTTGACTGATGGTTTTTCAAACCTAACATGCTTAAAGATGACATCACTCTGAAGTACTGTGCAAAGAATGGCCATGCCAAAATTCCCATTTTCTGGTCAAAAATGTTCTAATTTGGTAAATTAATAGTACAGGCCAACAGGAATCCACAAACCAAGAATGACCCACATACGCCACTAGGGGCACTACAGGACAAGCCAAAATTCCCATTTTCTGGTCAAAAATGTTCTAATTCGGTACAAGAATAGTACAGGCCAACAGGAATCCACAAACCAAGAATGACCGACATTCTGCCACTAGGGGGCACTACAGGACAAGCCAAAATTCCCATTTTCTGGTCAAAAATTTTCTAATTTGGTACTTTGATACTACAGGCCAACAGGAACCCACATACCAAGTGTGGCCTACATTCGCTCTTAGGGGCGCTTACAGGCTACTCCAAAATTTCGCTTTCTGGTCAAAAACGTTCTAATTTGGTACATTGATACTGCAGGTCAACAGGAACCCTCAAACCAAGAATGGCTAACATTCACCCTTAGGGGCACTACAGGCCATGCCGAAATTCCCATTTTCTGGTCTAAAATGTTCTAATTTGGTACATTAATAGTACAGGCCAAAAGGAATCCACAAACCAAGAATGACCGACATTCACCACTAGGTGGCGCTTAGAGGCCAAGCTCTAAATTCCCATTTTCTGGTCAAAAAGTTATAATTTGGTACATTGATACTACAGGCCAACAGGAACCCACAAACCAAGTATGGCCCACATTCGCCATTAGGGGGCTTACAGGCCACTCCCAAAATTTCGTTTTCTGGTCAAAAATTTTCTAATATGGTACATTGATACTACTGGCCAACAGGAACCCACAAACAAAGAATGGCCAACATTCGCCCTTAGGGGCACTAGAGGCCACTTAAATTCCCATTTTATGGTCAAAAATGTTCTAATTTGGTACATTGATACTACAGGTCAACAGGAACCCTCAAACCAAGAATGGCCAACATTCACCCCTAGGGGCGCTTACAGGTAATTCCCAAAAGTCCCATTTTCTGGTCAAATATTTTCTAATTATGTACATTGATACTACAGGCCAACAGGAACCCACAAACCAAGAATGACCCACATTTGCCCATAGGAGGCGCTACAGGCCACGCTCCCAAAAAAATATTTTCAAAGTGATACCATTTCCACGCCTATTTAACCAATTCTTCTGAATCTTGGTGTACATGCCTCATTTCTCATTGGGAACAAAAAGCTTCAAGGATCCATAAGGTATGATGGATTTTCCTGTAGACTGAAAATGTTTCGCTTAGGATTCAGACAGAAATACATGTTTTTTGGATTCATCCATTGAGAGGGTTTAACCCCAACCCTCTACTGATCAATTTGAAATGATTTGCCATTTTGAGGAGGAATCCGCATTGCTGCTTGCAGCTATATTTATTATTATTATTATTATTCTTCTCCTTGAGCCCAAATAGCTCAAAAAGTCACTGGTCAAAAGTTTTCTAAATTGGCACATTGATAGTCCATGCCAACGGGTACCCCCAAACCAAGAATGGTCAACATTCGCCCATAGGTGGCGCTTACAGGCCACGCCCAAAAAAAATATTTTCAAAGTGATACCATTTCCACGCCATTTGTCCAAATCTCCTGAAACTTGGTGTACATGCCTCATTTCTCATGGGGAACAAAAAGCCTCAAGAACCCATAACTTCCGCCATGATGGATTTTTCCGTGACGCTGAAAATTTGCTAAAACCTACAAAACTCTTCTTCTCCTGAACCGTAGCTCCAATTGACTTGAAATTTGGTACACATGTGTAGAATTGAAGTCTTTGAAAACGCTACTTAGGAAAAATGAATACGATACAAAATGGCTGAAAGGGGCGTGTTTATGTAAATGTCCAAATTTTAACAATATATACGCGTCAATAAATCAAATGTAATTTTGACTGATGGTTTTTCAAACCTAACATGCTTCAAGATGACATCACTCTGAAGTACTGCGCAAAGAATGGCTAACATTCGCCTCTAGGGGCGCTTACAGGCCATGCCGAAATTCCCATTTTCTGGTCTAAAATGTTCTAATTTGGTACAATGGTACTACAGGCCAACAGGAACCCACAAACCAAGAATGGCCGACATTCGCCACTAGGGGGCTTAAAGGCCACGCCTAAAATTCCCGCTTTCTGGTCAAAAATGTTCTAATTTGGTACATTGATACTACAGGCCAACAGGAACCCACAAACCAAGAATGGCCAACATTCACCCCTAGGGGCGCTTACAGGCCATGCCGAAATTCCCATTTTCTGGTCTAAAATGTTCTAATTTGGTACAATGGTACTACAGGCCAACAGGAACCCACAAACCAAGAATGGCCAACATTCGCCATTAGGGGGCTTACAGGTAATTCCCAAAAGTCCCATTTTCTGGTCAAACATTTTCTAATTTGGTACATTGATTCTACAGGCCAACAGGAACCCACAAACCAAGAATGGCTCCACATTCGCCTCTAGGGGCGCTTACAGGCCACTCCAAAATTCCCATTTTCTGGTCAAATATTTTCTAATTTTGTACATTGATACTACAGGCCAACAGGAACCCACAAACCAAGAATGGCCCACATTCGACCATAGGTGGCGCTACAGGCCACGCTTCCAAAAAAATATTTTCAAAGTGATACCATTTCCACGCCATTTGTCCAATTCTTCTGAAACTTGGTGTACATGCCTCATTTCTCATTGGGAACAAAAAGCCTCAAGGATCCATAAGGTCCGTATGGATTTTCCTGTACATTGAAAATGTTTCGCTTAGGATTCAGACAAAGACATGTTTTTTGAATTCCTTAATTGGGAGGGTTTATCCCCAACCATCTACTGATCAATTTTAAATGATTTGCCATTTTGAGGAGGAATCCGCATTGCTGCTTGCAGCTATATTTATTATTATTATTATTATTATTATTCTCCTTGAGCCCAAATAGCTCAAAAAGTCACTGGTCAAAAGTTTTCTAAATTGGCACATTGATAGTCCATGCCAACGGGTACCCCCAAACCAAGAATGGTCAACATTCGCCCATAGGTGGCGCTTACAGGCCACGCCCAAAAAAAATATTTTCAAAGTGATACCATTTCCACTTCATTTGTCCAAATCTCCTGAAACTTGGTGTACATGCCTCATTTCTCATGGGGAACAAAAAGCCTCAAGAACCCATAACTTCCGCCATGATGGATTTTTCCAGACGCTGAAAATTTGCTAAAACCTACAAAACTCTTTCTTCTCCTGAACCGTAGCTCCAATTGACTTGAAATTTGGTACACATGTGTAGAATTGAAGTCTTTGAAAACGCTACTTAGGAAAAATGAATACTGATACAAAATGGCTGAAAGGGGCGTGTTTATGTAAATGTCCAAATTTTAACAATATATACGTGTCAATAAATCAAATGTAATTTTGACTGATGGTTTTTCAAACCTAACATGCTTCAAGATGACATCACTCTGAAGTACTGCGCAAAGAATGGCTAACATTCGCCTCTAGGGGGCTTACAGGCCATGCCGAAATTCCCATTTTCTGGTCTAAAATGTTCTAATTTGGTACAATGGTACTACAGGCCAACAGGAACCCACAAACCAAGAATGGCCGACATTCGCCACTAGGGGGCTTAAAGGCCACGCCAAAATTCCCGCTTTCTGGTCAAAAATGTTCTAATTTGGTACATTGATACTACAGGCCAACAGGAACCCACAAACCAAGAATGGCCAACATTCACCCCTAGGGGCGCTTACAGGCCATGCCGAAATTCCCATTTTCTGGTCTAAAATGTTCTAATTTGGTACAATGGTACTACAGGCCAACAGGAACCCACAAACCAAGAATGGCCAACATTCGCCATTAGGGGGCTTACAGGTAATTCCCAAAAGTCCCATTTTCTGGTCAAACATTTTCTAATTTGGTACATTGATTCTACAGGCCAAAAGGAACCCACAAACCAAGAATGGCCCACATTCGCCCCTAGGGGGCTTACAGGCCACTCCAAAATTCCCATTTTCTGGTCAAATATTTTCTAATTTTGTACATTGATACTACAGGCCAACAGGAACCCACAAACCAAGAATGGCCCACATTCGACCATAGGTGGTGCTACAGGCCACGCCCCAAAAAAATATTTTCAAAGTGATACCATTTCCACGCCATTTGTCCAATTCTTCTGAAACTTGGTGTACATGCCTCATTTCTCATTGGGAACAAAAAGCCTCAAGGATCCATAAGGTCCGTATGGATTTTCCTGTACATTGAAAATGTTTCGCTTAGGATTCAGACAAAGACATGTTTTTTGAATTCCTTAATTGGGAGGGTTTATCCCCAACCATCTACTGATCAATTTTAAATGATTTGCCATTTTGAGGAGGAATCAGCATTGCTGCTTGCAGCTATATTTATTATTATTATTATTATTATTATTATTCTCCTTGAGCCCAAATAGCTCAAAAAGTCACTGGTCAAAAGTTTTCTAAATTGGCACATTGATAGTCCATGCCAACGGGTACCCCCAAACCAAGAATGGTCAACATTCGCCCATAGGTGGCGCTTACAGGCCACGCCCAAAAAAAATATATTCAAAGTGATACCATTTCCACGCCATTTGTCCAAATCTTCTGAAACTTGGTGTACATGCCTCATTTCTCATGGGGAACAAAAAGCCTCAAGAACCCATAACTTCCGCCATGATGGATTTTTCCATGACGCTGAAAATTTGCTAAAACCTACAAAACTCTTCTTCTCCTGAACCGTAGCTCCAATTGACTTGAAATTTGGTACACATGTGTAGAATTGAAGTCTTTGAAAACGTTACTTAGGAAAAATGAATACGATACAAAATGGCTGAAAGGGGCGTGTTTATGTAAATGTCCAAATTTTAACAATATATACGCGTCAATAAATCAAATGTAATTTTGACTGATGGTTTTTCAAACCTAACATGCTTCAAGATGACATCACTCTGAAGTACTGCGCAAAGAATGGCTAACATTCGCCCTTAGGGGGCTTACAGGCCATGCCGAAATTCCCATTTTCTGGTCTAAAATGTTCTAATTTGGTACAATGGTACTACAGGCCAACAGGAACCCACAAACCAAGAATGGCCGACATTCGCCACTAGGGGGCTTAAAGGCCACGCCAAAATTCCCGCTTTCTGGTCAAAAATGTTCTAATTTGGTACATTGATACTACAGGCCAACAGGAACCCACAAACCAAGAATGGCCAACATTCACCCCTAGGGGCTTACAGGCCATGCCGAAATTCCCATTTTCTGGTCTAAAATGTTCTAATTTGGTACAATGGTACTACAGGCCAACAGGAACCCACAAACCAAGAATGGCCAACATTCGCCATTAGGGGGCTTACAGGTAATTCCCAAAAGTCCCATTTTCTGGTCAAACATTTTCTAATTTGGTACATTGATTCTACAGGCCAAAAGGAACCCACAAACCAAGAATGGCTCACATTCACCCCTAGGGGCTTACAGGCCACTCCAAAATTCCCATTTTCTGGTCAAATATTTTCTAATTTTGTACATTGATACTACAGGCCAACAGGAACCCACAAACCAAGAATGGCCCACATTCGACCATAGGTGGTGCTACAGGCCACGTCCCAAAAAAATATTTTCAAAGTGATACCATTTCCACGCCATTTGTCCAATTCTTCTGAAACTTGGTGTACATGCCTCATTTCTCATTGGGAACAAAAAGCCTCAAGGATCCATAAGGTCCGTATGGATTTTCCTGTACATTGAAAATGTTTCGCTTAGGATTCAGACAAAGACATGTTTTTTTGAATTCCTTAATTGGGAGGGTTTATCCCCAACCATCTACTGATCAATTTTAAATGATTTGCCATTTTGAGGAGGAATCTGCATTGCTGCTTGCAGCTATATTTATTATTATTATTATTATTATTCTCCTTGAGCCCCAATAGCTCAAAAAGTCACTGGTCAAAATTTTCTAAATTGGCACATTGATACTCCATGCCAACGGGTACCCCCAAACCAAGAATGGCCCACATTCGCCCATAGGTGGCGCTTACAGGCCACGCCCAAAAAAACAAAATTCAAAGTGATACAATTTCCACGCCATTTGTCCAAATCTTCTGAAATTTGGTGTACATGCCTCATTCCTCATGGGGAACAAAAAGCCTCAAGAACCCATAACTTCCGCCATGATGGATTTTCCCATGACGCTGAAAAATTTGCTAAAACCTACAAAACTCTTTCTTCTCCTGAACCGTGAGCTCCAATTGACTTGAAATTTGGTACACATGTGTAGAATGGACATCCTTGAAAACGCTACTTAGGAAAAAATGAATACTGATACAAAATGGCTGAAAGGGGCGTGTTTATGTAAATGTCCAAATTTTAACAATATATACGTGTCAATAAATCAAATGTAATTTTGACTGATGGTTTTTCAAACCTAACATGCTTAAAGATGACATCACTCTGAAGTACTGTGCAAAGAATGGCCATGCTAAAATTCCCATTTTCTGGTCAAAAATGTTCTAATTTGGTAAATTAATAGTACAGGCCAACAGGAATCCACAAACCAAGAATGACCGACATACGCCACTAGGGGCACTACAGGACAAGCCAAAATTCCCATTTTCTGGTCAAAAATGTTCTAATTCGGTACAAGAATAGTACAGGCCAACAGGAATCCACAAACCAAGAATGACCGACATTCGCCACTAGGGGCACTACAGGACAAGCCAAAATTCCCATTTTCTGGTCAAAAATTTTCTAATTTGGTACTTTGATACTACAGGCCAACAGGAACCCACATACCAAGTGTGGCCCACATTCGCTCTTAGGGGCGCTTACAGGCTACTCCAAAATTTCGCTTTCTGGTCAAAAACGCTCTAATTTGGTACATTGATACTGCAGGTCAACAGGAACCCTCAAACCAAGAATGGCTAACATTCGCCTCTAGGGGGCACTACAGGCCATGCCGAAATTCCCATTTTCTGGTCAAAAATGTTCTAATTTGGTACATTAATAGTACAGGCCAAAAGGAATCCACAAACCAAGAATGACCGACATTCACCACTAGGTGGTGCTTAGAGGCCGTCGAAATTCCCATTTTCTGGTCAAAAAGTTATAATTTGGTACATTGATACTACAGGCCAACAGGAACCCACAAACCAAGTATGGCCCACATTCGCCATTAGGGGGCTTACAGGCCACTCCCAAAATTTCGTTTTCTGGTCAAAAATTTTCTAATATGGTACATTGATACTACTGGCCAACAGGAACCCACAAACAAAGAATGGCTAACATTCGCCTCTAGGGGGCACTAGAGGCCACTTAAATTCCCATTTTATGGTCAAAAATGTTCTAATTTGGTACATTGATACTACAGGTCAACAGGAACCCTCAAACCAAGAATGGCCAACATTCACCCCTAGGGGGCTTACAGGTAAT
>NW_026265413.1:0-11959 GCF_025860055.1 Xyrauchen texanus | reverse complement strand
TCACTAACTGTCACACACACACACACACACACACACGCTAATGCACATAAACACACACACAAACACTAACTCGCTCACACACTTACACACCTCACACACACATACATGCTCACTAACTGTCACACACACACACACACTAATGCACATAAACACACACACTAACTAGCTCACACACTTGCTCACACACACACACACACACACACACACACACACACACCAACTAGCTCACACACCTCAGCCACACACTCACACACACATACATGCTCACTAACCTCAGCTTCACACACGCCACACACACACACTCAACTTACACACTCAGTGTGTGAGTTTAGAGTTTATAAGTTTGTTCATTTGAGTTTAAAAGTTCATAAGTGTATGAATTTATGAGTTTATTAGTGTACAAGTTTGAGTTTAGAAACAAGAGGATTTTAACAAAATTAGTTTGAAGTTTAAATTAGTTTGAAGTTTGAATTTAGTTTAAAGTAGATAGATAGATAGATAGATAGATAGATAGATAGATAGATAGATAGATAGATAGATAGATAGATAGATAGATAGATAGATAGATAGATAGATAGATGTCATAGATAGATGAGTTTATTAGTTTAAATGAGTCTCAATGGCTCATATAGTATATAGAATGGCAGTTTGATTTAGTCTCTGGTTTCAAGGGATTTAGATTTGAATTTTTGGCAGTTGAGGAGTTTGAAAATCTGAACATTCGCAATGTTAAGTCAATGGGAGTTTTTTCCGAGTTTGATCATCATTTTTAGGAAAACCATAAGTCCGATCGGTTAGAAAAGATATTGCATACCGAAGTCAGAACAGTTTGAGTGTCTGAGCCGAGTTTGGAGTATGTGGAGTTAAAGCTCTAGGAGGAGTTCGAGTTGTAAATTTTTGACAGAATAATAATAATAAGTTTAAATAGGATTTCAGTAAGTTGGCTCTACAAGCCAACTTAATAACTAGATGGGTACATTTCCTGAAGAAAATGTGAGTGGTGCTTGCCGTATGTAAACTCGCAAACAGCATGCTGTAACTTCGAAAAGAACAAAAATCACGGTCAGTAAATAAATCAACCCGAATTCTGCAACGATTTTCTGGTGCAGAAATATGTGATTTGTTACTCGGTTGCTAGGGTAAGCCCGTGTGGTTGCTATGCAGTTACCAAGGTAATACAATACGCGCTCCTTTCCATCCCGAAGTAAATAAGTCAACCCGAAGTTTCTACGTTTTCGATGCAGAGATATGTGATTTGTTACTCTGTTGCTAGGGTAACCCCATGTGGTTGATAGGCAGTTACCGTAGTGATACTTATGAAGTGTCCTTGCCATCCTGATTGGAATAAATCAACCCAGAAGTCTCTCTGATTTTCTGGTGCAGAGATATAGTTGTAGCTAAACGGTTGCTAGGGTACTCTGTTTACTTGCTAGGGAGTGGCTTGGCAGCTGCCAATCGTGAAACTTCAAAGGCTGCTTGTCAGTATGAGTGATATAAACCAACTCCCATGCCTCTGTGACATTCAGAATCGAAGATATGCTTCTATGGATTTTGGTTGCTAAGGTGCTCGACAATGGTTGCTAGGGAGGGGCTAGGAAGTGTTGAGGTGATTCATGATTGGCTGTTTGCTGCCCCGAGTCAAACGAGACCACCCTTGTGTTTCTATGACGCTTCTATCCGAGATATCCCTTTGATGACTTTCATTAGAAGTCTATGGGACTTGTTGCTAAGGTGCTTTAAATTGTTGTTAGGGCATGGCTTGATAGCTTCACAATGATCCCAGAGACTGATTGGTCGCCTGAGTAAAATGAGCCCACCCCTTGTCTCTATGACACTGTGATCCAGAGCTATGTTCAATACAAAATCCCTATTTCATGGTCCGGCCCTACACCATTGTAAGTCAATGGGGCAACTTTGGGCTGCTCCTACCCCCAGGGAGCCTGCCAGCCTCTTCAAATGTAGCAAATCACACGCTTTCGCGAAATCCTCGCCGGAGCTGTGATGCGCCAAAGTTTCTCGCAATGTTAAGTCTATGGGATTTTGTGTCGCTTTTTTGCCCCTGGGGCAAACACCTGCACCTCGATCGCTACAAAAAGTCATAGCACACGCGGTCCTCAATAGGCCGCTCGATTTGATAACCTCATTCGTGGGTCTACGCCAAACGGTCAAGCGGATCGAGTTAGGTGCCGAACTTTGTAACGGAGATATAAAAATAAAAACTAGATAGGTACATTTCCTGAAGAAAATGTGAGTGGTGCTTGCCGTGGCAAAACTCAGTCAAATAGCCCGCTTGAAAAGAACAGAAATTGTGGTCATAAATAAATCAACCCAGAAGTCTGTATAATGTTCTGGTGCAGAAATATGTGATTTGTTAGTAGGTTGCTAGGGTAACCCCATGTGGTTGCTAGGCAGTTACCATAGTGATACTAATCAAGTGTCCTTGCCATCCTGATTGAAATAAGTCAAACCGAAGTCTGTATGTTTTTGTGATGCAGAGATATGTGATTTGTTACCGCTGCTAGGGTAAGCTCATCTGGTTGCTAGGCAGTTACCATAGTGATACTAATGAAGTCTCCTTTCCATCCTGATTGAAATAAGTCAACCCGGAAGTCTCTACGCTTTTCTGATGCAGAGATATGTGATTTGTTACTGGGCTGCTAGGGTAACCCCATCTGGTTGCTAGGCAGTTACCATAGTGATACTAATCAAGTGTCCTTGCCATCCTGATTGAAATAAATCAACCCAGAAGTCTCTCTGATTTTCTGGTGCAGAGATATAGTTACTGCTAAACGGTTGCTAGGTACTCTGTTTAGTTGCTAGGAGTGGCTTTGGCAGCTGCCAATCATGAATCTCCAAAGGCTGCTTGTCAGTATGAATGATATAAACCAACTCCCATGCCTCTGTGACATTCAGAATGGAAGATATCCCTCTATGGATTTTGGTTGTTAAGGTGCTCGACAATGGTTGCTAGGGAGGGGCTAGGAAGTGTTGATTTGATGCATGATTGGCTGTTTGCTGTCCCGAGTAAAACGAGACCACCCTTGTGTTTCTATGACACTTCTATCCGAGATATCCCTTTGATCTGTTTCAATAGAAGTCTATGGGACTTGTTGCTAAGGTGCTCTTAATGGTTGCTAGGGCGTGGCTTGATAGCTTCACAATGATCCTGAGAGACTGACTGAGTAAAATGAGCCCACCCCTCGTCTCTATGACACTGTGATCCAGAGCTATGTTCAATACAAATCCCTATGCCTTTTCATTTCAGGGCCGCCCTACACCATTATAAGTCAATTGGGGCATTTTTGGGCAGCTCCTGCCCCCAGGGGTGCAGCTTTTACCCCATATTGAGGTATGCTCTTACAGAGCCTGCCAGCCTCTTCAAATGTGGCAAATCACACGCTTCATCGAAATCCTCGCTTGGAGCTGTGGACGCCAAAGTTTGTCTCAATGTTAAGTCTATGGGATTTTTCGGCTGCTTTTTTGCCCCTGGGGCAAGTACCGCACTCGATCGCTTATAAAAGTCATAGCACACGTGTCCTCAATAGGCCGCTCGATTTGACACCTCATTCGGTGGGTCTACGCCTAAACGGTAGCGGGACGAAGTTAGGTGCCGAAGTTTTGTTAAGAAGTATGTGAGATTACAATAGTGATGCTTTGCAAGCACCAACTAACTAGATAGGTACATTTCCTGAAGAAAATGTGAGTGGTGCTTGCCGCGGCAAAACCTCGCCAAACAGCATGTTGTAACTTGTAAAGAAAAAAAATTATGGTCATAAATAAATCAGCCCAGAAGTCTGTACGATTTTCTGGTGCAGAAATATGTGATTTTTTACTCGGTTGCTAGGGTAAGCCCATGTGGTTGCTATGCAGTTACCAAGGTAATACAATACATGGCTCCTTTCCATCCTGAGTGAAATAAGTCAACCCGAAGTCTGTAGTGTTTTCTGGTGCAGAGATATGTGATTTGTTACTGGTTGCTAGGGTAACCCCATCTGGTTGCTAGGCAGTTACCATATTGATACTAATGAAGTGTTCTTGCCATCCTGGTTGAAATAAATCAACCCGAAGTCTGTACTCTTTCTGGTGCCGTAGATATGTGATTTGTTTCTCGGTTGCTAGGGTAACCCCATCTGGTTGCTAGGCAGTTACCATAGTGATAGTAATCAAGTGTCCTTGGCGATCCTGGAGTGAAATAAATCAACCCGAAGTCTGTACTCTTTCTGGTGCCGAGATATGTGATTTGTTTCTCGGTTGCTAGGGTAACCCCATCTGGTTGCTAGGCAGTTACCATAGTGATAGTAATCAAGTGTCCTTGGCGATCCTGAGTGAAATAAATCAACCCGAAGTCAGTACTATTTTCTGGTGCAGAGATATGTGATTTGTTACTCGGTTGCTAGGGTAACCCCATCTGGTTGCTAGGCAGTTACCATAGTGATAGTAATCAAGTGTTCTTGCCATCCTGATTGAAATAAGTCAACCCAGAAGTATCTACGCTTGTTCTGATGCAGAGATATGTGATTTGTTACTCGGTTGCTAGGGTAACCCCATGTGGTTGCTAGGGCAGTTACCATATTGATACTAATGAAGTGTTCTTGCCATCCTGGTTGAAATAAATCAACCTGGAAGTCTGTACTCTTTTCTGGTGCCGAGATATGTGTTTTGTTTCTCGGTTGCTAGGGTAAGCTCATGTGGTTGCTAGGCAGTTACCATAGTGATAGTAATGAAGTGTCCTTGCCATCCTGGAGTGAAATAAATCAACCCGAAGTCAGTACTATTTTCTGCGGCAGATATGTGATTTGTTACCGGCTGTTAGGGTAACCCCATCTGGTTGCTAGGCAGTAATCATAGTGATACTAATCAAGTGTCCTTGCCATCCTGATTGAAATAAGTCAACCCGAAGTCTCTACGCTTTTCTGATGCAGAGATATGTGATTTGTTACTCGGTTGCTAGGGTAAGCTCATGTGGTTGCTAGGCAGTTACCATAGTGATACTAATGAAGTGTCCTTGCCATCCTGATTGAAATAAGTCAACCCGAAGTCCCTACGCTTTTCTGATGCAGAGATATGTGATTTGTTACCGGTTGCTAGGGTAACCCCATCTGGTTGCTAGGCAGTTAACATAGTGATACTTATCAAGTCTCCTTGCCATCCTGATTGAAATAAGTCAACCCGAAGTCTCTATGTTTTTGTGATGCAGAGATATGTGATTTGTTACTCGGTTGCTAGGGTAAGCCCATCTGGTTGCTAGGCAGATACCATAGTGATACTAATCAAGTGTTCTTGCCATCCTGATTGAAATAAGTCAACCCGAAGTCTCTACGCTTTTCTGATGCAGAGATATGTGATTTGTTACTCGCTGCTAGGGTAACCCCATCTGGTTGCTAGGCAGTTAAAATAGTGATACTTATCAAGTCTCCTTGCCATCCTGATTGAAATAAATCAACCCAGAAGTCTTTCTGATTTTCTGGTGCAGAGATATAGTTACTGCTAAACGGTTGCTAGGGTACTCTGTTTAGTTGCTAGGGAGTGGCTTGGCAGCTGCCAATCATGAATCTCCAAAGGCTGCTTGTCAGTATGAATGATAGAAACCAACTCCCATGCCTCTGTGACATCTCAGAATAGAAGATATCCCTCTATGGATTTTTGTTGTTAAGGTTCTCAACAATGGTTGCTAGGGAGGGGCTAGGAAGTGTTGAGGTGATGCATGATTGGCTGTTTGCTGTCCCGAAGTCAAACGAGACCACCCTTGTGTTTCTATGACACTTCTATCCGAGATATCCCTTTGATCTGTTTCAATAGAAGTCTATGGGACTTGTTGCTAAGGTGCTGTTAATGGTTGCTAGGGCGTGGCTTGATAGCCTCACAATGATCCTGAGAGACCGATTGGTCGCCTGAGTAAAATGAGCCCACCCCCTCGCCTCTCTATGACACTGTGATCCAGAGCTATGTTCAATACAAATCCCTATGCCTTTTCATTTCATGGGTCAGCCCTACACCATTATAAGTCAATTGGGGCATTTTTGGGCAGCTCCTGCCCCCAGGGTGCAACTTTTACCCCATATTGAGGTATGCTTTTACAGAGCCTGCCAGCCTCTTCAAATGTGGCAAATCACACGCTTTCTACTTAAATCCTGGCTTGGAGCTGTGTGCGCCAAAGTTTGTCTCAATGTTAAGTCTATGGGATTTATCGGCCGCTTTTTTGCCCCTGGGGCAAATACCGCACTCGACGCTTATAAAAGTCATAGCACACGTGGTCCCTCAATAGGTCGGCTCGATTTGACACCTCATTCGTGGGTCTACGCCAAACGTGCAAGGGACGTAGTTAGGTGCCGAAGTTTTGTTAAGAGATATAAAAATAAAAATAAAATAAAAAATAATAAGTATGTGAGATTACAATAGTGATGCTTTGCAAGCACCACTAATAAAAAATAAAATAATAAGTATGTGAGATTACAATAGTGATGCTTCTGCAAGCACCACTAATAATAAGTATGTGAGATTACAATAGTGATGCTTTGCGTGCACCACTAATAATAAGTATGTGAGATTACAATAGTGATGCTTTTGCAAGCACCACTAATAAAAAATAAAAATAATAAGTATGTGAGATTACAATAGTGATGCTTTGCAAGCACCACTAATAATAAGTTTAAATAGGATTTCAGTAAGTTGGCTCTCACAAGCCAACTTAACTAGAATGTACATTTCCTGAAGAAAATGTGAGTGGTGCTTGCCATGGCAAAACTCGTGAAACAGCATGTTATAACTTGAAAAGAGCAAAAATTATGGTCGTAGAATAAATCAACCCAGAAGTCTGTCTGATTTTCTGGTGCAGAAATATGTGATTTGTCGCCGGTCCCTAGGGTAAGCCCGCAGTGGTTGCTATGCAGTTACCAAGGTAATACAATACATGGCTCCTTTCCATCCTGAGTGAAATAAGTCAACCCAGAAGTCTGTAGTGTTTTCTGGTGCAGAGATATGTGATTTGTTGCTCGGTTGCTAGGGTAAGCCCATCTGGTTGCTAGGCAGTTACCATAGTGATACTAATGAAGTCTCCTTGCCATCCTGGTTGAAATAAATCAACCCAGAAGTCTGTATCGATTTTCTGGTGCAGAAATATGTGATTTGTTACCGGTTGCTAGGGTACTCTGTTAAATTGCTAGGGCGTGGCTTGGCAGCTGCCAATCATGAATCTCCAAAGCCTGCTTGTCAGTATGAATGATATAAACCAACTCCCATGCCTCTGTGACATTCAGAATGGAAGATATCCTCTATGGATTTTGGTTGCTAAGGTGCTCGACAATGGTTGCTAGGAGGGGGCTAGGAAGTGTTCATAGGTGATTCATGATTGGCTGTTTGCTGCCCCGAAGTCAAACGAGACCACCCTTGTGTTTCTATGACACTTCTATCCGGAGATATCCCTTTGATCTGTTTCAATAGAAGTCTATGGGACTTGTTGCTAAGGGTGCTCTAAATGGTTGCTAGGGCGTGGCTTGATAGGTTCACAATGATCCTGAGAGACTGATTGGTCGCTCTGAGTAAAATGAGCCCGCCCCTCGCCTCTATGACACTGTGATCCAGAGCTATGTTCAATACAAAATCCTTAGCCATTTCATTTCATGGGCCGGCCCTACACCATTATAAGTGAATTGGGCATTTTTGGCAGCTCCTGCCCCTCAGGGGTACAACTTTTACCCCATATTGAGGTATGCTCTTACAGAGCCTGCCAGCCTCTTCAAATGTGGCAAATCACACGCTTCTGCTAAATCCTCGCTGGAGCTGTGGACGCCACAAAGTTTGTCGCGAATGTTAAGTCTATGGGATTTTTCGCCGCTTTTTGCCCCTGGGGCAAACACCGCACTCGGACGCTTATAAAAGTCATAGCTCACGTGGTCCTCAATAGGCCGCTCGATTTGACACCTCATTCGTGGGTCTACGCCAAACGGTGCGGACGAAGTTAGGTGTCGAGTTTTGTACGGAGATATAAAATAAAAAATAAAAATAAAAACTAGATAGGTACATTTCCTGAAGAAAATGTGAGTGGTGCTTGCCGCGGCAAAACTCCGCCAAACAGCATGTTATAACTTGAAAAGAGAAAAAATTATGGTCATAAATAAATCAACCCAGAAGTCTGTACGATTTTCTGGTGCAGAAATATGTGATTTGTTACTCGGTTGCTAGGGTAAGCCCGCAGTGGTTGCTAAGTGCAGTTACCAAGGTAATACAATACATGGCTCCTTTCCATCCTGAGTGAAATAAGTCAACCCGAAGTCTGTAGTGTGTTCTGGTGCAGAGATATGTGATATGTTGCTTGGTTGCTAGGGTAACTCCATCTGGTTGCTAGGCAGTTACCATAGTGATACTAATCAAGTCTCCTGGCCATCCTGATTAAAAATAAATCAACCCGAAGTCTCTATGTTTTTGTGGATGCAGAGATATGTGATTTTTTACTCGCTGCTAGGGTAACCCCATCTGGTTGCTAGGCAGATACCATAGTGATACTAATCAAGTGTCCTTGCCATCCTTATTGAAATAAGTCAACCCGAAGTCTCTACGCTTTTCTGATGCAGAGATATGTGATTTGTTACTGGTTGCTAGGGTAAGCCCATCTGGTTGCTAGGCAGTTACCATAGTGATACTAATGAAGTCTCCTTGCCATCCTGATTGAAATCAGTCAACCCGAAGTCTCTATGTTTTTGTGATGCAGAGATATGTGATTTTTTACTCGGTTGCTAGGGTAACCCCATCTGGTTGCTAGGCAGATACCATAGTGATACTAATAAAGTGTCCTTGCCATCCTTATTGAAATAAGTCAACCCGAAGTCTCTACGCTTTCTGATGCAGAGATATGTGATTTGTTACTCGGTTGCTAGGGTAAGCCCATCTGGTTGCTAGGCAGTTACCATAGTGATACTAATGAAGTCTCCTTGCCATCCTGATTGAAGTAAGTCAACCCGAAGTCTCTATGTTTTTGTGATGCAGAGATATGTGATTTGTTACTCGGTTGCTAGGGTAAGCCCATCTGGTTGCTAGGCAGTTACCATAGTGATACTAATGAAGTGTCCTCTGCCATCCTGATTGAAATAAGTCAACCCCGAAGTCTCTACGCTTCTCTGATGCAGAGATATGTGATTTGTTACTCGGTTGCTAGGGTAACCCCATCTGGTTGCTAGGCAGTTAACATAGTGATACTTATCAAGTCTCCTTGCCATCCTGATTGAAATAAATCAACCCAGAAGTCTCTGATTTTCTGGTGCAGAGATATAGTTACTAAGCTAAACTGGCTGCTAGGGTACTCTGTGTAGTTGCTAGGAGTGACTTGGCAGCTGCCAATCATGAATCTCCAAAGGCTGCTTGTCAGTATGAATGATATAAACCAACTCCCATGCCTCTGTGACATCTCAGAATGGAAGATATCCCTCTATGGATTTTGGTTGTTAAGGTGCTCGACAATGGTTGCTAGGAGGGCTAGGAAGTGTTGAAGTGATGCATGATTGGCTGTTTGCTGTCCCGAGTCAAACGAGACCACTCCTTGTGTTTCTATGACACTTCTATCCGGAGATATCCCTTTGATCTTTTTCAATAGAAGTCTATGGGACTTGTTGCTAAGGTGCTCTTAATGGTTGCTAGGGCGTGGCTTGATAGCTTCACAATGATCCAGAGAGACTGATTGGTTGTCTGAGTAAAATGAGCCCACCCCTCGCCTCTATGACACTGTGATCCAGAGCTATGTTCAATACAAATCCCTATGCCTTTTCATTTCATGGGCCAGCCCTACACCATTATAAGTCAAGTGGGGCATTTTTGGGCAGCTCCTGCCCTCCAGGGTGCAACTTTTACCCCATATTGAGGTATGCTCTACAGAGCCTGCCAGCCTCTTCAAATGTGGCAAATCACACGCTTCTACTGAAATCCTCGCTGGAGCTGTGGACGCGCCAAAGTTTGTCTCAATGTTAAGTCTATGGGATTTTTCGCCGCTTTTTGCCCCTGGGGCAAATACCAGCACTCGATCGCTTATAAAAGTCATAGCACACGGGTCCTCAATAGGCCGCTCGGATTTGATACTCTCATTTGTGGGTCTACGCCAAACGTGATAGCGGATCGATAGTTAGGTGTCAAGTTTTGTTAAGAGATATAATAAAAATAAAAATAAAAAAGTATAACTAGATAGGTACATTTCCTGAAGAAAATGTGAGTGGTGCTTGCCGTGGGCAAAACTCACCAAATAGCCTGCTTGAAAAGAACAGAAATTGTGGTCATAAATAAATCAACCCAGAAGTCTGTATAATTTTCTGGTGCAGAAATATGTGATTTGTTACTAGGTTGCTAGGGTAAGCCCATGTGGTTGCTATGCAGTTAGCAAGGTAATACAATACATGGCTCTTTTCCATCCTGAGTGAAATAAGTCAACCCAAAAATCTGTACTGTTTTCTGGTGCAGAGATATGTGATTTGTTACTCGGCTGCTAGGGTAACCCCATGTGGTTGCTAGGCAGTTACCATAGTGATACTAATCATGTCCTTGCCATCCTGATTGAAATAAGTCAACCCGAAGTCTCTATGTTTTTGTGGATGCAGAGATATGTGATTTGTTACTCGGTTGCTAGGGTAAGCCCATCTGGTTGCTAGGCAGTTACCATAGTGATACTAATGAAGTCTCCTTTCCATCCTGATTGAAATAAGTCAACCCGAAGTGCTCTACGCTTTTCTGATGCAGAGATATGTGATTTGTTACTCGGTTGCTAGGGTAACCCCATCTGGTTGCTAGGCAGTTACCATAGTGATACTAATCAAGTGTCCTTGCCATCCTGATTGAAATAAATCAACCCAGAAGTCTGTCTGATTTTCTGGTGCAGAGATATAGTTACTAAGCTAAACGGTTGCTAGGGTACTCTGTGTAGTTGCTAGGAGTAGCTTGGCAGCTGCCAATCATGAATATCCAAAGGCTGCTTGTCAGTATGAATGATATAAACCAACTCCCCATGCCTCTGTGACATTCAGAATGGAAGATATCCTCTATGGATTTTGGTTGTAAAGGTGCTTGACAATGGTTGCTAGGGAGGGGCTAGGAAGTGTTGATTTGATGCATGATTGGCTGTTTGCTGTCCCGAAGTCAAACGAGACTACCCCTTGTAGGTTTCTATGACACTTCTATCCGGAGATATCCCTTTGATCTGTTTCAATAGAAGTGTATGGGACTTGTTGCTAAGGTGCTCTTAATGGTTGCTAGGGCGTGGCTTGATAGCTTCACAATGATCCTGAGAGACTGATTGGTCGCCTGAGTAAAATGAGCCCACCCCCTCGCCTCTATGACACTGTGATCCAGAGCTATGTTCAATACAAATCCCTATGCCTTTTCATTTCATGGGCCAGCCCTACACCATTATAAGTCAATTGGGGCATTTTTGGGCAGCTCCTGCCCCCAGGGGTGCAACTTTTACCCCATATTGAGGTATGCTCTACAGAGCCTGCCAGCCTCTTCAAATGTGGCAAATCACACGCTTAGGAAATCCTCGCTGGAGCTGTGACGCCACAAAGTTTGTCTCAATGTTAAGTCTATGGGATTTTTTCGGCCGCTTTTTGCCCCTGGGGCAAATAATCGCACTCGACGCTTATAAAAGTCATAGCACACGTGTCCTCAATAGGCTGCTCGATTTGACACCTCATTCGTGGGTCTACGCTAAACGGTAGGGACGAGTTAGGTGCCAGGTTTTGTTAAGAGATATAAAAATAAAAATAAAATAAAAATAAAAATAATAAGTATGTGAGATTACAATAGTGATGCTTTGCAAGCACCACTTAATAATAAGTATGTGAGATTACAATAGTGATGCTTTGCAAGCACCACTAATAATAAGTATGTGAGATTACAATAGTGATGCTTTGCAAGCACCACTAATAAGTATGTGAGATTACAATAGTGATGCTTTGCAAGCACCACTAACTAGATAGGTACATTT
>NW_026265412.1:0-12000 GCF_025860055.1 Xyrauchen texanus | reverse complement strand
TGACAGCATTAATATCATCACACCAGTGATGGAATGAATATCATCACACCAGTGACAGCATTAATATCATCACACCAGTGACAGGATTAATATCATCACACCAGTGACAGCATTAATATCATCACACCAGTGACAGCATTAATATCATCACACCGGTGACGGAATGAATATCATCACACCAGTGACGGCATTAATATCATCACACCAGTGACAGCATTAATATCATCACACCAGTGACAGCATTAATATCATCACACCAGTGACGGCATTAATATCATCACACCAGTGACAGCATTAATATCATCACACCAGTGACAGCATTAATATCATCACACCAGTGACTGCATTAATATCATCACACCAGTGACTGCATTAATATCATCACACCAGTGACTGCATTAATATCATCACACCAGTGACAGGATTAATATCATCACACCAGTGACAGCATTAATATCATCACACCAGTGACAGGATTAATATCATCACACCAGTGACAGCATTAATATCATCACACCACTGACAGGATTAATATCATCACACCAGTGACAGCATTAATATCATCACACCAGTGACAGCATTAATATCATCACACCAGTGACAGCATTAATATCATCACACCAGTGACTGCATTAATATCATCACACCAGTGACAGCATTAATATCATCACACCAGTGACTGCATTAATATCATCACACCAGTGACAGCATTAATATCATCACACCAGTGACAGCATTAATATCATCACACCAGTAACGGAATGAATATCATCACACCAGTGACAGCATTAATATCATCACACCAGTGACAGCATTAATATCATCACACCAGTGACTGCATTAATATCATCACACCAGTGACTGCATTAATATCATCACAACAGTGACAGCATTAATATCATCACACCAAAGATGGAATTAATATTATCACACCAGTGACAGCATTAGTATCATCACACCAGTGACGGAATGAATATCATCACACCAGTGACTGCATTAATATCATCACACCAGTGATGGAATGAATATCATCACACCAGTGACAGCATTAATATCATCACACCAGTGACAGCATTAATATCATCACACCAGTGACAGGATTAATATCATCACACCAGTGACAGCATTAATATCATCACACCAGTGACAGCATTAATATCATCACACCAGTGACAGCATTAATATCATCACACCAGTGACAGCATTAATATCATCACACCAGTGACAGCATTAATATCATCACACCAGTGACAGCATTAATATCATCACACCAGTGACTGCATTGATATCATCACACCGAAGACAGCATTAATATCATCACACCAGTGACATCATTAATATCATCACACCAGTGACAGCATTAATATCATCACACCAGTGACAGCATTAATATCATCACACCAGTGATGGAATGAATATCATCACACCAGTGACAGCATTAATATCATCACACCAGTGACAGGATTAATATCATCACACCAGTGACGGCATTAATATCATCACACCAGTGACAGCATTAATATCATCACACCAGTGACAGCATTAATATCATCACACCAGTGACAGGATTAATATCATCACACCAGTGACAGCATTAATATCATCACACCAGTGACTGCATTAATATCATCACACCAGTGACGGAATGAATATCATCACACCAGTGACAGCATTAATATCATCACACCAGTGACAGCATTAATATCATCACACCAGTGACGGCATTAATATCATCACACCAGTGACGGCATTAATATCATCACACCAGTGACTGCATTAATATCATCACACCAGTGACGGCATTAATATCATCA
The DNA here is from genome assembly GCF_025860055.1 of Xyrauchen texanus. Lineage (NCBI taxonomy): Eukaryota > Metazoa > Chordata > Actinopteri > Cypriniformes > Catostomidae > Xyrauchen > Xyrauchen texanus. The sequence continues at coordinate 10,186 of NW_026265412.1, read as the reverse complement.
CACCAGTGACGGAATGAATATCATCACACCAGTGACGGCATTAATATCATCACACCGGTGATGGAATGAATATCATCACACCAGTGACAGCATTAATATCATCACACCAGTGACGGCATTAATATCATCACACCAGTGACAGCATTAATATCATCACACCAGTGACGGCATTAATATCATCACACCAGTGACAGCATTAATATCATCACACCAGTGACGGAATGAATATCATCACACCAGTGACAGCATTAATATCATCACACCAGTGACGGCATTAATATCATCACACCAGTGACAGCATTAATATCATCACACCAGTGACGGCATTAATATCATCACACCAGTGACAGCATTAATATCATCACACCAGTGACAGCATTAATATCATCACACCAGTAACGGAATGAATATCATCACACCAGTGACAGCATTAATATCATCACACCAGTGACAGCATTAATATCATCACACCAGTGACTGCATTAATATCATCACACCAGTGACTGCATTAATATCATCACAACAGTGACAGCATTAATATCATCACACCAAAGATGGAATTAATATTATCACACCAGTGACAGCATTAGTATCATCACACCAGTGACGGAATGAATATCATCACACCAGTGACTGCATTAATATCATCACACCAGTGATGAAATGAATATCATCACACCAGTGACAGCATTAATATCATCACACCAGTGACAGCATTAATATCATCACACCACTGACAGGATCAATATCATCACACCAGTGACAGCATTAATATCATCACACCAGTGACAGCATTAATATCATCACACCAGTGACAGCATTAATATCATCACACCAGTGACAGCATTAATATCATCACACCAGTGACAGCATTAATATCATCACACCAGTGACAGCATTAATATCATCACACCAGTGACTGCATTAATATCATCACACCGAAGACAGCATTAATATCATCACACCAGTGACATCATTAATATCATCACACCAGTGACAGCATTAATATCATCACACCAGTGACAGCATTAATATCATCACACCAGTGATGGAATGAATATCATCACACCAGTGACAGCATTAATATCATCACACCAGTGACAGGATTAATATCATCACACCAGTGACAGCATTAATATCATCACACCAGTGACAGCATTAATATCATCACACCAGTGACAGCATTAATATCATCACACCACTGACAGGATTAATATCATCACACCAGTGACAGCATTAATATCATCACACCAGTGACAGCATTAATATCATCACACCAGTGACGGAATGAATATCATCACACCAGTGACAGCATTAATATCATCACACCAGTGACAGCATTAATATCATCACACCAGTGACAGCATTAATATCATCACACCAGTGACAGGATTAATATCATCACACCAGTGACTGCATTAATATCATCACACCAGTGACAGCATTAATATCATCACACCAGTGACGGAATGAATATCATCACACCAGTGACAGCATTAATATCATCACACCAGTGATGAAATGAATATCATCACACCAGTGACAGCATTAATATCATCACACCAGTGACGGAATGAATATCATCACACCAGTGACAGCATTAATACCATCACACCAGTGACGGAATGAATATCATCACACCAGTGACAGCATTAATATCATCACACCAGTGATGGAATGAATATCATCACACCAGTGACAGCATTAATATCATCACACCAGTGATGAAATGAATATCATCACACCAGTGACAGCATTAATATCATCACACCAGTGACGGAATGAATATCATCACACCAGTGACAGCATTAATATCATCACACCAGTGACGGAATGAATATCATCACACCAGTGACAGCATTAATATCATCACACCAGTGACTGCATTAATATCATCACACCAGTGACGGAATGAATATCATCACACCAGTGACAGTATTAATATCATCAGACCAGTCATGGAATGAATATCAGCACACCAGTGAAAGCATTAATATCATCACACCAGTGATGGAATGAATATCATCACACCAGTGCCAGCATTAATATCATCACACCAGTGATGGAATGAATATCATCACAACAGTGACAGCATTACTATCATCACACCAAAGATGGAATTAATATTATCACACCAGTGACAGCATTAATATCATCACACCAGTGACGGAATGAATATCATCACACCAGTGACAGCATTAATATCATCACACCAGTGATGGAATGAATATCATCACACCAGTGACAGCATTAATATCATCACACCAGTGATGAAATGAATATCATCACACCAGTGACAGCATTAATATCATCACACCAGTGACGGAATGAATATCATCACACCAGTGACAGCATTAATATCATCACACCAGTGACAGCATTAATATCATCACACCAGTGACAGGATTAATATCATCACACCAGTGACAGCATTAATATCATCACACCAGTGACAGCATTAATATCATCACACCAGTGACGGAATGAATATCATCACACCAGTGACAGCATTAATATCATCACACCTGTGACTGCATTAATATCATCACACCAGTGACGGAATGAATATCATCACACCAGTGACAGTATTAATATCATCAGACCAGTCATGGAATGAATATCAGCACACCAGTGAAAGCATTAATATCATCACACCAGTGATGGAATGAATATCATCACACCAGTGACAGCATTAATATCATCACACCAGTGATGGAATGAATATCATCACAACAGTGACAGCATTAATATCATCACACCAAAGATTTGTTTGTTTGTTTATTAGTTTATTTGACAGGGACAATGTACATTAATTAGCATCACTACCAATGCACAGAATTAGCCAAAGGCTATTATTCATCCGTTGTCCTGGACAGATGTAATATCGTCTACACTCAAAGAGAACAGCTTTAAAATCATTACAAGGAAAATGACAAAATATAAAACTATAAAACAATATAACTCGTTAAATGCCTTTAAATTAATACAGTGTACAAATTCACTATATTTTCAACATTAGGTTAAAATTAAATATAATAATGTTGAACAGCAGTTACTAACAGGGACACAGATGACAGTACGATCAGGTAGGGAATTGCAGCCTATATACTTATTAGTGTTGACATGACTGGTGTAATATGAACCAGTTTTTAGTTGCTTTTAAACAAAGTGTATGTAGTGAGTTCTCTAATATTCTGTGGAACAGAATTCCAATTTCATGCTGCTGAGACTGAAAAAGCATGCTGGCTGAATGCAGTTTTCACAAAGGAACAACACAGTCTCCTCGGGCCGACCCCGTGTTACTCGCTGTGAGGAGTTTCTGATGTTTACAAATTTACTAAGTGGGGAGAAGACAGACCATAAATTATTTTATATAACAGACATAAGTTAGAATACTTGATAGCATTTTCCCAGCTTAAGAGTTTATGCTTTTGTAATATGGCACAATGGTGAGATCTAAATGATTTTTTATCCAAAATTTTGATTGTTTGCTTATAAAGTGACTCTAATGGTTTTAACGTTGTTTTCTTTGTTTGTGACCATGTTGTAAGGCAATAAGTGATGTGGGGCAAAACCATACTATACATAAACATTTTGGCGGCCTCAATTGATAGGTGTGATCTAATAAAACGGAAATTTGCGATATTAAATTTAACTCGATTACAAACCAGTTTTATCTGTGATTTAAAGGTTAGTTTAGAGTCTATTACGATGCCTAGATATTTAAATTCTGACACAACTTTTATTTTTTCCCCTGACACATAAATATCATGCTGATTGTTTGTAGTGTTAGATTTCGAAAAGTACATTGAAACTGTTTTATTTACATTAAGTTTTAAACAAGATTGATTTAACCATTCAGAAACTTGAACCATTGACTGTGTAAGCTTTTCAGCAACTTGTCTCCTGTTTTTACCATGGGTATAAATAACTGTATCGTCAGCATACATTTGAATAAAAACGTCTGGACAACATGACGGTAGGTCGTTTATATAAAGCGAAAATAACAGTGGTCCCAAAATAGAACCCTGAGGAACCCCGTTGGCGTAACAAGAGGCGGTGAGTGGCAGTCACTAATCCTGACTGACTGTGGGCGATTCGATAGATATGATTTTATCCATTTTACTGCATCTGATGAAAAATTGTATTTATTCAATTTGTTTAATAATAACAAATAATAACAAGATGGAATTAATATTATCACACCAGTGACAGCATTAATATCATCACACCAGTGACGGAATGAATATCATCACACCAGTGACTGCATTAATATCATCACACCAGTGATGAAATGAATATCATCACACCAGTGACAGCATTAATATCATCACACCAGTGACGGAATGAATATCATCACACCAGTGACAGCATTAATATCATTACACCAGTGACAGCATTAATATCATCACACCGAAGACAGCATTAATATCATCACACCAGTGACTGCATTAATATCATCACACCGAAGACAGCATTAATATCATCACACCAGTGACAGCATTAATATCATCACACCAGTGACAGCATTAATATCATCACACCAGTGACAGCATTAATATCATCACACCAGTGACAGCATTAATATCATCACACCATTGACAGCATTAATATCATCACACCAGTGACTGCATTAATATCATCACACCGAAGACAGCATTAATATCATCACACCAGTGACATCATTAATATCATCACACCAGTGACAGCATTAATATCATCACACCAGTGATGGAATGAATATCATTACACCAGTGACAGCATTAATATCATCACACCAGTGACAGTATTAATATCATCACACCAGTGACAGGATTAATATCATCACACCAGTGACAGCATTAATATCATCACACCAGTGACAGCATTAATATCATCACACCAGTGACAGCATTAATATAATCACACCAGTGACAGCATTAATATCATCACACCAGTGACAGCATTAATATCATCACACCAGTGACAGCATTAATATCATCACACCAGTGACAGCATTAATATCATCACACCAGTGATGGAATGAATATCATCACACCAGTGACAGCATTAATATCATCACACCAGTGATGGAATGAATATCATCACAACAGTGACAGCATTAATATCATCACACCAAAGATGGAATTAATATTATCACACCAGTGACAGCATTAATATCATCACACCAGTGACGGAATGAATATCATCACACCAGTGACTGCATTAATATCATCACACCAGTGATGAAATGAATATCATCACACCAGTGACAGCATTAATATCATCACACCAGTGACGGAATGAATATCATCACACCAGTGACTGCATTAATATCATCACACCGAAGACAGCATTAATATCATCACACCAGTGACATCATTAATATCATCACACCAGTGACAGCATTAATATCATCACACCAGTGATGGAATGAATATCATTACACCAGTGACAGCATTAATATCATCACACCAGTGACAGTATTAATATCATCACACCAGTGACAGGATTAATATCATCACACCAGTGACAGCATTAATATCATCACACCAGTGACAGCATTAATATCATCACACCAGTGATGGAATGAATATCATTACACCAGTGACAGCATTAATATCATCACACCAGTGACAGCATTAATATCATCACACCAGTGACAGGATTAATATCATCACACCAGTGACAGCATTAATATCATCACACCAGTGACAGCATTAATATCATCACACCAGTGACAGCATTAATATCATCACACCACTGACAGGATTAATATCATCACACCAGTGACAGCATTAATATCATCACACCAGTGACAGCATTAATATCATCACACCAGTGACAGCATTAATATAATCACACCAGTGACAGCATTAATATCATCACACCAGTGACAGCATTAATATCATCACACCAGTGACTGCATTAATATCATCACACCGAAGACAGCATTAATATCATCACACCAGTGACAGCATTAATATCATCACACCAGTGACAGCATTAATATCATCACACCAGTGATGGAATGAATATCATCACACCAGTGACAGCATTAATATCATCACAGCAGTGACAGCATTAATATCATCACACCAGTGACAGGATTAATATCATCACACCAGTGACAGCATTAATATCATCACACCAGTGACAGCATTAATATCATCACACCAATGACAGCATTAATATCATCACACCAGTGACAGGATTAATATCATCACACCAGTGACAGCATTAATATCATCACACCAGTGACAGCATTAATATCATCACACCAGTGACAGCATTAATATCATCACACCAGTGACAGCATTAATATCATCACACCAGTGACAGGATTAATATCATCACACCAGTGACTGCATTAATATCATCACACCAGTGACAGCATTAATATCATCACACCAGTGACTGCATTAATATCATCACACCAGTGACTGCATTAATATCATCACACCAGTGACTGCATTAATATCATCACACCAGTGACTGCATTAATATCATCACACCAGTGACTGCATTAATATCATCACACCAGTGACAGCATTAATATCATCACACCAGTGACAGCATTAATATCATCACACCAGTGACAGCATTAATATCATCACACCAGTGACTGCATTAATATCATCACACCAGTGACAGCATTAATATCATCACACCAGTGACAGCATTAATATCATCACACCAGTGATGGAATGAATATCATCACACCAGTGACAGCATTAATATCATCACACCAGTGATGGAATGAATATCATCACAACAGTGACAGCATTAATATCATCACACCAAAGATGGAATTAATATTATCACACCAGTGACAGCATTAATATCATCACACCAGTGACGGAATGAATATCATCACACCAGTGACTGCATTAATATCATCACACCAGTGATGAAATGAATATCATCACACCAGTGACAGCATTAATATCATCACACCAGTGACGGAATGAATATCATCACACCAGTGACAGCATTAATATCATTACACCAGTGACAGCATTAATATCATCACACCGAAGACAGCATTAATATCATCACACCAGTGACTGCATTAATATCATCACACCGAAGACAGCATTAATATCATCACACCAGTGACAGCATTAATATCATCACACCAGTGACAGCATTAATATCATCACACCATTGACAGCATTAATATCATCACACCAGTGACTGCATTAATATCATCACACCGAAGACAGCATTAATATCATCACACCAGTGACATCATTAATATCATCACACCAGTGACAGCATTAATATCATCACACCAGTGATGGAATGAATATCATTACACCAGTGACAGCATTAATATCATCACACCAGTGACAGCATTAATATCATCACACCAGTGACAGGATTAATATCATCACACCAGTGACAGCATTAATATCATCACACCAGTGACAGCATTAATATCATCACACCAGTGATGGAATGAATATCATTACACCAGTGACAGCATTAATATCATCACACCAGTGACAGCATTAATATCATCACACCAGTGACAGGATTAATATCATCACACCAGTGACAGCATTAATATCATCACACCAGTGACAGCATTAATATCATCACACCAGTGACAGCATTAATATCATCACACCACTGACAGGATTAATATCATCACACCAGTGACAGCATTAATATCATCACACCAGTGACAGCATTAATATCATCACACCAGTGACAGCATTAATATAATCACACCAGTGACAGCATTAATATCATCACACCAGTGACAGCATTAATATCATCACACCAGTGACTGCATTAATATCATCACACCGAAGACAGCATTAATGTCATCACACCAGTGACAGCATTAATATCATCACACCAGTGACAGCATTAATATCATCACACCAGTGATGGAATGAATATCATCACACCAGTGACAGCATTAATATCATCACAGCAGTGACAGCATTAATATCATCACACCAGTGACAGGATTAATATCATCACACCAGTGACAGCATTAATATCATCACACCAGTGACAGCATTAATATCATCACACCAGTGACAGCATTAATATCATCACACCACTGACAGGATTAATATCATCACACCAGTGACAGCATTAATATCATCACACCAGTGACAGCATTAATATCATCACACCAGTGACGGAATGAATATCATCACACCAGTGACAGCATTAATATCATCACACCAGTGACAGCATTAATATCATCACACCAGTGACAGCATTAATATCATCACACCAGTGACAGGATTAATATCATCACACCAGTGACTGCATTAATATCATCACACCAGTGACAGCATTAATATCATCACACCAGTGACTGCATTAATATCATCACACCAGTGACTGCATTAATATCATCACACCAGTGACTGCATTAATATCATCACACCAGTGACTGCATTAATATCATCACACCAGTGACTGCATTAATATCATCACACCAGTGACAGCATTAATATCATCACACCAGTGACTGCATTAATATCATCACACCAGTGACAGCATTAATATCATCACACCAGTGACTGCATTAATATCATCACACCAGTGACTGCATTAATATCATCACACCAGTGACAGCATTAATATCATCACACCAGTGACGGAATGAATATCATCACACCAGTGACAGCATTAATATCATCACACCAGTGACCGCATTAATATCATCTTACCAGTGACTGCATTAATATCATCACACCAGTGACTGCATTAATATCATCACACCAGTGACAGCATTAATATCATCACACCAGTGACTGCATTAATATCATCACACCAGTGACTGCATTAATATCATCACACCAGTGACAGCATTAATATCATCACACCAGTGACAGCATTAGTATCATCACACCAGTGACAGCATTAATATCATCACACCAGTGACAGCATTAATATCATCACACCAGTGACTGCATTAATATCATCACACCAGTGACAGCATTAATATCATCACACCAGTGACTGCATTAATATCATCACACCAGTGACAGCATTAATATCATCACACCAGTGACTGCATTAATATCATCACACCAGTGACAGCATTAATATCATCACACCAGTGACAGCATTAATATCATCACACCAGTGACAGCATTAATATCATCACACCAGTGACTGCATTAATATCATCACACCAGTGACAGCATTAATAATGCTCACTTTCAGACAATAGTTTGGTATAATTTAAAATCAAAACTGTTTTCAGTCTTGTGCAGTCGGTGTGATTAACACTAATCGGAGTGAACATTGAGTGTTAATAATCACACTTCATAAATATTAGTAGAACATGTAGATTTTGGGTTATAAATTATTCTGCAGAGTTTTACATCCCTGAAACAGTCACAGGTGTCCAGAATTAAAAGGATTTCAAGTGTTCATAAAACAGCTGTCGACTGATACTCTTTATTTTACTTTACAATTGACAAAAATCTGTCAAATGCATAAATGTAAAAATGTATTTATTCATCTTGAATGTTAAGACTTAAATCAAACTTTGTTTTGTTGTTTGTTAAGTCTCCCGTTGACCATCACTGATATAATATAAATCAGCAAACATTACATTCAATCACATGCAGTTCTTTCTCACACTCTAACTTTACACACATGATGTTGTGTCACATGTTGACTCGTACACAAGAGACTCGTGTCAGATCTATAATGTGAAATGATGCGTGTATGTTGCGCTCTGTCAGTGTGATGTCATAACGGTCAGATCGCACTTATGGAAACATCTGTTGGCATCCCATGAGCTACAGCAAACACTAACCATGTCTTCCAGAACAAATATCCCATTCATTAATGCGGAGCAGCTGAACTGACCTCCGTTACTGAGTTTTTCCACGGCAACGGCTGCTCTGTTAGTGCAGATCCACTTTCAGTTGTGCTAGCAACCTGCTGCTGTGAACACACTCGTGTAAAATATATCATCACAATAACCCACGACTATTACTCACAACATAATCACCGTGAGTTACACAGAGACAAACGACTCGTGTGACATCACTGACCTGTGTGAGACCTGTGCAGATCTTCAGCAGTTTTCCTGTGAGACGGTGTGTGTGTGTGTGAGTGTGTGTGTGTGAGTGTGTGTGAGAGTGTGTGAGTGAGTGTGTGTGTGTGTGTGTGTATGAGTGTGTATGTGAGTGTGTGTGTGTGTATATGTGTGTGTGTGTGT
>NW_026265411.1:0-12000 GCF_025860055.1 Xyrauchen texanus | reverse complement strand
GCCCCCTATTGGTCATGAGATGTGAAAAAAGCAAATTTTTGCTTATAACTTCTGAACTGTTTGTCATAATCAATCAAATTGGTCTCATTAGATTCAATAGGGCATAGCGAGTCCAACGATATGAAAAATATATATGTTGGCCATTTTGGACGTCGGCCATTTTGAATTTAGTCATAAAATTAATTTTATAAACGACTTGACGTATCATTACGAAAATTGGTATGTGTCTTTGGCACCATGCTCTGTAGGGAGTCAGAAAGTTTCGGGACACCTTGTGGTCAAAAATGATAATGCTATTTCATAAAATGTAAATATTTATTGACTCCTTTTGCTTACTGTCATGAATCTGGTCTTGATAGATTCTGTCGTTCATACCGAGAACAATTAAACCAATTTTGTCATGATCAAGCCAACTTCCTGTCCGCCATTTTTAAATGTTTTGAAAACATACTTTTCGAACTCCTCCTAGACTATTTGTCTGATTTGCACAAAAAAATGTCTGCATCATCTAGAGGCACTCACGACAAAGAAATATTCACAGAATTTTGATAAATGATACCATTTACCAATGACGCTTCAATGAATTCTAAGAAGAATGCGTATAATTAAGCTTGAGGCTGTATCTCCGAACAACACTTTGAGGGATTGGGATGAAACTTTGAAAATGTTATAACCATTAAGTCCTAAGGTTACCTGCAGCATTTTGGCACACTGTCCCCCACTGGTATGGTGATAGAAAAATAGCTATTTTGGCTTATAACTCTTAAACGCTTTCTTGCATGATAACCATCATGCCCAGATAGTACCTCAGCAGTTTCAGAACAGTGCCACATACTGGAAAAAATTGAAATAGCAATGTTTAGTTATTTTTAAAATCAATGGGGTTTTTTATGATTGAAAATTTGCTTTTTCTGACTCCTCATACACTGTTCATCGGACTCTAACCGAAAACATGTCACAATGCTTCTTTTGCTGCTCATGGTGCCAATTATTGGCTTGATCCCGGTATCGCTGCTTGCAGCTTTATTTATTAGGGCCCAAGCACAAAGTGCGTAGGACCCTATTGTTTTCGTTAGGATTATTATTAGGGCCCAAGCCTTGAAAAGGCAAGGCCCTATTGTTTTCGTTAGGATTATTATTATTATTATTAGGGCCCAAGCACAAAGTGCGTAGGACCCTATTGTTTTCGTTAGGATTATTATTATTATTATTATTAGGGCCCAAGCACAAAGTGCGTAGGACCCTATTGTTTTCGTTAGGATTATTATTATTATTAGGGCCCAAGCACAAAGTGCGTAGGACCCTATTGTTTTCGTTAGGATTATTATTATTATTATTATTATTATTATTATTATTATTATTATGGCCCAAGCACAAAGTGCGTAGGACCCTATTGTTTTCGTTAGGATTATTATTATTATTATTATTATTATTATTATTATTATTTTTACGACTATTGGGGCACTTTTGGGGCTCTTAACATGCTCAAAAACTCTTGAAACTTTGCACACTGGTCAGAACCCGCGGCCATTAGGGCCGGGCTGAAGCTGGTACCGGGGCGTGGCACGGGGGCTCGACGGCGCCCCCTGGAACGGGGTCCGAAAACTTGGTCCATAAATCAAACACGCTTGCATGTAATAATATGAAACTTGGTACACATATAGATCTCATCGTTTCATATATCCTTCATACTTTTACTTTTTACCTCAGGCCAACTGGAAATCGTCTATTTAGGGTTCTTTGGAAAACACATGCAATGGAATGTGAAATACTCCTCCTAGAGATTTCCACCAATCGCCACGAAACTCGGTCAGCCTGAAGTCAAGACATTGAGGATGAAATATTGACAGCGGATTTTTGATATGTTGAACGGTTTGGCCGTGGCGAGGAAACGAAATGATGGTGCGAAAAGAGAAACAGGAAGTGTGTTATAACTTCTGCATACATTAATTGATCTCCATGAAACCGCAGCAGCGTGATCGCTGGAAGAAGCCGATCGCATGGATGTGACTATTGTCAGTCAAAGTTATAGTGCCACCAACTGGCAGAAGGAAGTGTGTCACTTTCAAAATGCTTTGAAATCACCCACTTATTTTTACCCGATTTACTTAAAACTTTAGGTGTATAATGTAAACACACGGCAGATGTAGACATGTGAAAGGATTATTGATATCTTCGATACTGTCGCCGCGCCAACGCTTCAAACTCGAATATTTTTTTTGATGCTTTTGAGACTCTTAGCATACTTGAAATTGCATGAAACTCGACAGACACATCAAATTTATTAGCCAGTACACATGTGCAAAGTTTCAGAAACGGGCGTGGTGCAGGGGCTCAGTAGCGCCACCTTTTGACAAAAGTGGGGGGGTTGCTTTACACTTTGACCCACAGTCACAAAACTCAGTAATTATATTGTTCTCATCGAGCCGGACAACTTTCTAATTTACAGTCATTAGCTCAGACCAACAGAAAGTCAGATATTTTGGTTTGAATGTGGATGTTTTGGAGAATTTTCTCTCCCTCTCTCACTGACCCTACGTCTCTCTGTGTCTGTGGGGAGGGTGCTGATTTTGCTGATGAGTGAAAATGCTTTTATTTTTGTTTTTCAAGGTTTTGGGGCCCTTAACGTGCTCGAAAACTCTTGAAACTTTGCACACGGTCGGAACCCGCGGCCGTCAGGGTCGGACCGAAGATGGTACCCGGGCGTGGCAGGGGGGCTCGACAGCGCCCCCTGGAATGGGATTCGAACACTTGTCCATATATCAAACATGCTTGCATGTAATGATATGAAACTCGGTACACTTGTAGATCTCGTCGGGCCGAACAACTTTCGTGCTCTAAGTTTTACGCCAGCCCAACAGGAAGTCAGCTATTATGGGTTGTTTGGAAACACATGCTCTGGAATTATATATATTCCGCCTAGAGAATGAATCCAATCGCCACCAAACTCGGTCGGTATGAAGTCAAGACATTGAGGATGCTACATTCCGGACGGATTTTTGATATCTCGAACGGTTTGGCCGTGGTGAGGAAATTGATTTATGACTAAAAAAGGACACATGAAGTGTGTTATAACTTAGTTAGTTCTATCTACAGTTACAAAACTCGGCGTGTATATTGTTCTCGTCGAGCCGAACAACTTTCTAATTTACAGTCATTAGCTCCGACCAACAGAAAGTCAGATATTGTGGTTTGAATGTGGATTTCTTACAATTTTTCTCTCTCTGAGTGACCCCTCCCTTTCTGTGTTTTTTCTCTCTGTGTCTCTCTCTCTGACAGACAGAATGGGCCTGCCAAAATTTTTTTGTGTGTGTGTGTGTGTGTGTGGGGAGGGGAGGGGGGGGGGGGGTTCTCTGTTGGGTGAGATTTGCTTTTTGATTGTTTGATTGTTTTTCAAGGTTTCTGGGACTTTTGGGGCCCTTAACGTGCTCGAAAACTCTTGAAGCTTTGCACACAGGTCAGAACCCGCGGCCATCAGGGCCGGGCTGAAGCTGGTACCGGGCGTGGCAGGGGGCTCGACAGCGACACCTGGAATGGGATTCAAACACTTGTCCATATATCAAACATGCTTGCATGTAATAATATGAAACTTCGAACACTTCTAGATCTCGTCGGGCCGAACAACTTTCTAATTTACAGTCATTAGCTCAGACCAACAGAAAGTCAGATATTTTGGTTTGAATGTGGAACACATTTCAAATTAACTTTGAAGCTCCAAAAAGCACATCAAAAGTAACATAAAAGAAGGGAGTGTGTTATAACTTCTGCATACATTAACTGATCTCGATGAAACTTCAGCAGTGTGTTCGCGGGAAGAGGCCGGTCGCATGGATGTGACTACTGTGAGTCAAAGTTATAGCGCCACCAACTGGCAGAAGGAAGTGTGTCACTTTCAAAATGCTTTGAAATCATCCTCTTATGTCTCAAGTGAACAAACAGACCAACAGAAAGTCAGATATTTTGGTTTGAATGTGGAACACATTGCAAATGAACTTTGAAGCTCCAAAAGCACACAAAGGAAGCATAAAAGCAAGGAAGTGTGTTATAACTTTTGCATACATTAACTGATCTCGATGAAACTTCAGCAGTGTGTTTGCGGAAGAGGCCGGTCGCATGGATGTGACTACTGTGAGTCAAAGTTATAGCGCCACCAACTGGCAGAACGAAGTGTGTCACTTTCAAAATGCTTTGAAATCACCCCTTATGTCTCAATTGAACAAACAGTTGATAAAGAAATCGGGTATCAATATATTGAATTATGAATTATTGCAGTGATCAACTGTGATGTCCGGTTAAGATGAAAATAAACTATCGCTCTGTCTAAGCGATTATCATTCTGAAACACGTCACAAAAACTTACAGAAACGGATAACACAAACATGATGTTGGAAATATACACTTATCAGAATAGTTATATTAACCTTGTCTATTTCAGTTAAAGCCATTTCAGTTATAAAGCTGTCTCATATGTAATTTCTCCTTTAATTCTATAATATAACCACTAGGTGGAGTTCTAAGCATATTTTCTGTATTCTCGTTGTTTTAACGTATGAAGAAGACTTGTGTACATGCTGTTGAGAACGCAGTAAAGTGTGACGCATATTTCATTCTGTAAGATTTATGAGTACTCCGAGTCTTTATTAAAACCAACACATGAAACATATGTCTAAAGGAAGTAGGGATGGGCTGATCGATCCGAACGTATCAAAACTTCCGAGAATGATGTTGATTTAGGGTTGTGTCTGACAACACGTGATCCGCGAGGCGAGATTATTTTTGCTCGCATCTTCACGAAGGTTTGTCGGTTGTATACAATGTTTGCCTGTTTGAACATTCAAGCGATTTTACACTATTCAACTCAACAAATGTGAAAACAACTCAAATACATGTTTGCGAGCAGATTGTGTGACACAGCGAGCGCCGAACGCCGATGAGAGTTCGCTGCGCTCCTGCTTGCGTCTGAACGGACAATTTCATACAAAATAAATGTCAAAATAGGCTACATGATATATTGGGGAGTCTGTTATATCTCAAGTGAACAAACAGACCAACAGAAAGTCAGATATTTTGGTTTGAATGTGGATTTCTTGGAATTTTTCTCTCTCTCCCTCTCTGAGTGCCGCCTGCTGTGTGTGTACGTGCGGGGAATTTACTGAATAAATACAGTCTATATGTAAAATCCCATTCACTTACATTGGCTGAGCAACTGCTACTGGAGTAACTTTGTCTACCACATGCAGCTCTCCTGTTTAATCTCTCTAATGGAGCATTTCGGTCTCCTAGTAGGTGGAGCTCCTCCAAGAGGTCCTCGCTGCAGCCTGTAGCACGATGACGTAGCTGGATGGTCCAATACGTACTGGACGCTGTTACGCTTTGTTAAATTAAAACTGTTTCTATATGTGAGTCCTTCAATATATTTACATGATGTTTAGCCTTCCCCCCTGGCTGTTTTGTTTTTCTCTTTATATATGTATTATTGTAGTTTTGACTGTACATTGACATTGTTTGTTTGAATCTTAATAAAAGTTTAAAAAAAACGCTGTTACGCTTTGTTGTGGGGACTTATTTAAAGACTTCACGCCAGGCTATGTTGGAGATGGAAGGAAAGGAATCCTTCGTGACTTTTACTCGACCAAAGACTTTGAAGGTTACTGCTCAGCAGACTGCTTCATCAGTGACGGCAATCACTATAGCCCAAAGGACAACTATTTATAAATATAAATGGTCACTTTAGTGACAAGCGCTTGATCTGATCTGCTGTGATCAGTTTGTATATTAAACTTAAAATCAGTTGTTGTTTTTTTTTTTTTTTTTTTATGTACGTACATGTCCTGCAGACACTGAAATAAAAAATATACTTCTGGTTTAAAGTTAGGTTTAAAATTATGTGATTTAAAATGTTGTAAAATTAACTATCCAGTACGTATTGGACCATCCAGCTACGCCATCGTGCTACAGGCTGCAGCGAGGGTGTCTCAGCTCCAGACTTAGACTACAGAAGACATCTTATTTAGCGTCTGCACGAAGGTAAGTCAATTGTGTTTTAATGCTTTCCAGTTTGAACATTCAAGCGATTTTACACTATTCAACTCAACAAAGGCAAAACAACTCAAATAAATGTTTGCGAACGTTCAGCACGCCGATGAGAGTTCGCTTTCCTCCTTGCGTTTGAACGGACAATTTCATACACCAAAATGCATGATATATTATGTCTCAAGTGAACAAACAGTTGATAAAGAAATCGGGTATCAATATATTGAATTAGGAAGTATTGCAGTGATCAACACGGATTCCGCTGTGATGTCCTGTTAAGATGAAAATAAACTATCGCTCTGTCTAAGCGATTATCTTTCTGAAACACGCCACAAAAACTTACAGAAACGTATAACACAAACATGAAACATATGTCTAAAGAAAGTAGGGATGGGCTGATCGATCCGAACGTATCAAAACTTCCGAGAATGATGTTGTTTTAGGGTTGTCTCTGACAACACGCGAGGCGAGATCATTTTTGCTCGCGATCTTCACGAAGGTTTGTCGGTTGTATACAATGTTTGCCTGTTTGAACATTCAATCGATTTTACACTATTCAACTCAACAAATGTCAAAACAACTCAAATACATGTTTGCGAAGCAGATTGTGTGACACAGCGAGCCGCGTCGCGTCTAACTCACGCACTCTGATGAGAGTTTGCTTTCGCTCCTGCTTAGCGCCTGAACGGACAATTTCATACAAAAAAAATGTCAAAATAGGCTACATGATATATTGGGGAGTCTGTTATGTCTCAAGTAAACAAACAGACCAACAGAAAGTCAGATATTTTGGTTTGAATGTGGAACACATTGCAAACGAACTTTGAAGCTCCAAAAAGCACATAAAGGGAGCATAAAAGCAAGGAAGTGTGTTATTATCTGCGTACATTAACTGATCTCAATGAAACTTCAGCGGTGTGTTCGCGGGAAGAGGCCGGTCGCATGGACGTGACTATTGTGAGTCAAAGTTATAGCGCCACCAACTGGCAGAAGGAAGTGTGTCACTTTCAAAATGCTTTGAAATCATCCTCTTATGTCTCAAGTGAACAAACGAACCAACAGAAAGTCAGATATTTTGGTTTGAATGTGGACCACGTTGCAAATGAACTTTGAAGCTCCAAAAAGCACAAAAAGGGAGCATAAAAGCAAGGAAGTGTGTTATTATCTGCGTACATTAACTGATCTCAATGAAACTTCAGCGGTGCGTAAATTATAATTACATTCATAAACCTGTACAAAGACCTCCGGATAAATACTGGCCTTCTGGATTAACACGCTTAAGTGCTGCAAAAGATATTGACCTATGACATAAAAAAATTATTCTACATTTGAATTACCTCATAGATGTGACTATTGTGGTTCACGGTCATAGACCCTGTCCCAAATGGCACACTTCATATGAATTTTCAGTCTTGTGTACATATTTCGTGTGTCCATTAACTCCATGAGACCGTAGGGTGTCTCATTTTTCATTTTAGGTATCAGAACGGTGCTCACGCGATACTTTGTGGTTGATGTGTGCCCTCGATGTGCACTTTTGCAGAGCCCGCGCTGATGCGAGCTCTACAGCGCTGCGTCTTCTCGACGGTCAAAGCGAGGTTACGTTATTGCCCATCGTGCACAGCTGACCCTAAAGGCACGGGGTGGCGGTGCCACCGGCTTGGGCTCGCCATCGCTGCTTGCAGCTATATTTATTATTATTATTATTATTATTTTTTTTTACGACTTACGGGGCACTTTTGGGGCTCTTAACATGCTCAAAAACTCTTGAAACTTTGCACACGGGTCAGAACCTGCGGTCATTAGGGCCGGGCTGAAGCTGGTACCCGGGCATGGCAGGGGTTCGACAGCGCCCCTGGAACAGGGTCCGAAAACTTGGTCTATAACTCAAACACGCTTGCATGTAATAATATGAAACTGGGTACACATATAGATCTCATCGTTTCATATATCCTTCATACTTTTACTTTTTACCCCAGACCAACAGGAAACCGTCTATTTAGGGTTGTTTGAAAACGCACGCAATGGAATTTGGAATACTCCTCCCAGACAATTCCACCAATCGCCACCAAACTCGGTCAGCATGATGTCAAGACATTGAGCATGAAAAATTGCCGGCAGATTTTTGATATCTCTAACGGTTTGGCCGTGGCGAGGAAACGAAATGATGGCGAGAAACGAGAAACAGTCAGAGTGTTATAACTTCTGCATACATTAATTGATCTCGATGAAACTTCAGCGGTGTGTTCGCTGTAAGAGGCCGATCGCATGGATGTGACTATTGTGAGTCAAAGTTATAGCGCCACCAACTGGCAGAAGGAAGTGTGTCACTTTCAAAATGCTTTAAAATCACCCACTTATTGTTATACGATTTACTTCAAACTTTATGTGTATAATGTAAACACCCGGCAGATGTAGACGTGTGAAAGGATTATTGATATCTTAAATACTGTTGTTGTGGCAGCTCTTCAAACTTGAATTTTCTTTTTGATGCCTGGTGCAGGGGCTCAGTAGCGCCACCTTCAGACAAAAATGGGGTATTGGTTTCATACTTTGACCTAGAGTCAGATATTTTGGTTTGAATGTGGAACACATTGCAAATGAACTTTGAAGCTCCAAAAAGCACACAAAGGAAGCATAAAAGCAAGGAAGTGTGTTATAACTTTTGCATATATTAACTGATCTCGATGAAACTTCAGCAGTGTGTCACATGGATGTGACTACTGTGAGTCAAAGTTATAGCGCCACCAACTGGCAGAAGGAAGTGTGTCACTTTCAAAATGCTTTGAAATCACCCCTTATGTCTCAATTGAACAAACAGTTGATAAAGAAATCGGGTATCAATATATTGAATTATGAATTATTGCAGTGATCAACTTTAATGTCCGGTTAAGATGAAAATAAACTATTGCTCTGTCTAAGCCATTATCTTTCTGAAACACGTCACAAAAACTTACAGAAACTGATAACACAAACATGATGTTGGAAATATACACTTATCAGAATAGTTATATTAAACTTTAGTCTATTTCAGTTAAAGCCATTTCAGTTATAAAGCTGTCTCATGTAATTTCTCCTTTAATTCTATAATATAACCACTAGGTGGAGTTCTAAGCCTATTTTCTGTATTCTCGTTGTTTTAACGTATGAAGAAGACTTGTACATGTTGTTGAGAACGCAGTAAAGTGTGACGCATATTTCGTTCTGTGAGTTTTATGAGTACTCCGAGTCTTTATTAAAACCAACACATGAAACATATGTCTAAAGAAAGTAGGGATGGGCTGATCGATCCGAACGTATCAAAACGTCCGAGAATGATGATCAAATTTCAAAATGCTTTGAAATCACACTCTTATTTTTATTGTAAACCTGTGATAAAACATATATGCTTGTGTTTTACATTTTTAAGAAAACAAAAAAATGGCAGCAAACAACCACTTTTATAATTATTGTTTTGCGATCTTTGCGATTGATTTTCTTTCTGATTAATTTTCTGATAAATCTACCATTTGTTGTTGAAATGACGTAGTTCCAACGGGAGTGCGAAGTGGAGGGCGGGTCCACCTTCTTCATGTAGCCAATCAGATGAGCTAATCGCTAACTCTCGATTTACTCTTATCTGATTGGTTTAAAACACGCCAGTCACCAGAACACATCTTTAACATAATTTGGCTCAGACCCGCTCTCGTTGCTGCAATGGTACTTTTAATAATGCACACATGCATGTTAAATAATAAATAAATAAAAGAACAAATGAATAAATAAATGAATAAATAAACCATGATTACTTAAGGTTACAAATACACACACACACACACACTCCATCATTGCAATCTTGACATCGCAGCCTGTTCATTATATCCGCAATAAAATATAATAATAAAATAGTAAACCTAACATATAAAAATTACTCTGTTTAAATTAGGGCTGGGCGATAAAACGATCTCGATATGGCATCGCGATAATATTTATTTAGACTACGATGATAAACTTTTGACATGTTTACTCGATATGGATAGACCTAACAGCCTATTACAAAGCAGAAATAAACGGACAACAGCCAGTCAGAACGCAGATTTTGGCTTGTGCGTCTAAGTACACGCCCATTTGCTAGCAGAGCACTGTTTGAGCTACCGGCAGTGAAGAAAGTGAGTGTAAAGAAAAAATGAGTGGAAACGACGAACTCGAACTATCTTCCAAAGCTGAGGAAATTGTTGACAAAAAAGGTAACAAGACGTCAATTATATGGAAGTGGTTTGGATATCTGAAAAGCGACGACGCGCAAATAAAGACGGTCTCGCGAAATATGCCGTCGGTCGGTGATAACCAAGACGGGAAACACAAATAAAACCTTTTCGGTCACCTGAAAAGGTACCATCCCAGCGACCACACCGAGAGTATGAAAATGCGGGCCCATGTTAATGTTACTCCGTCCAAAAGTTTTGCAGACTAGTCTTTCTGGCAAAAACCTATAATAGGGTAATTAGGGTTACATGAGCACTACCTAAAAGGTGTAGCATAGTGACTGGTTTACAATGTTTACATTTTGCACTTTTTACTCAGATTGCTACCTCTAAAACATTTGAGATATTTAAAACCAGTACACAATTAATATTTTATTTATCTGACAGTTAAGTACTTAAATCTGCCAGGGACTTTGTGGTTCACTTGTTTACATTTGTTGTCTTGGTTGTACCTCTGCAAACATTTTGAAATGTTTGCTGCCCTGCCAAAGAAATTTGATGTGATAGTACTGTAGTCACAGCTTTTAGTTTGATATTTTATAATCAGTTACAAGGCAAGCTAACTTGCATTGTTTTGTCAAGGCAGATAAAGCATGTTTGCTAAAAGTAAAATGTTAACATTTAGATTTAAAGTTTATCAATATTCTTTTATAACAAAATATATTCTCAACCAATCCATGTTTGCACAGTTAAATGTTTGCATTGTTATTTATTTATGTTAATAAACTATATAGTTCAACTATTGAACCTTCTGGTTTCTTCAGGCATCATTATCAGTATACTTTTCAAACGGGCAGCATTATTAAATTATATATCGTAACAAATATCGATATCGATCAATATGGAAAAAAATATCGTGATAATATATTTTGCCATATCGCCCAGCCCTAGTTTAAATAGTCAGTAGTACAATTCAGTATCATTCACAGTAAGCACCGCTCCACTGTGATGTTTCCAAGCATATTTTTACGCATGTAAAGCGGATGATTTTCTACGTCGGTATTGGAGCGTGAGTAAAGTACAAAGCCTATAATAAAGAATAGTTTAGCATCCAAATACATCGCAAATGTAAAAACATTTTGATTGTAAAGAGAGCGTTTTTTTATTCGTGTTCTGTTCTGAATATCATTCAATTTCAAGGATTTGTTGTGGAATGTTTTGAGAGTATCATCAAATAAGAATAATTCTCTCGTTTTAGTGATTCCCTAGTTATTTTTTTTATAATTCTAATCAGGTAAGGCAAGTAATATTCTCTGTGTCTTTATATAAATAAACCAAAACAAAAAAGTTTGAGCACCGCTGCTTTATGGCACGTTTTGGATTGTGGTCAGCACAGAAAACAGCGCATCGATTCTTAAATGGTTTGAAAGTTATATTGAAATGCTTACAAAGGAATGGATAAGAGGAATCGACATTTTTATTTAAAAACAAGTCATCTGAAACCTGACATCAAGTAAGGTGAGGAACAACGAATTTCACACACTTGGAAAATGCTTTTTATTTGAATGAGTGAATGTGGCTCTTAAAAGAGCCATTGTTGCTGCCCTTAAAAGGACATTTGTTGCTTCATCTTCTGAGTTCCACCTGCAGAGCTTCTCGGAGGTTGCTCGGCAGAAGCTGGTTTCCCTCTGGTCTCAGGTGGACTCCGTCTCTGCACAGATGGAACAAGCCGATGTTTCTGTGGTGAATGCAGCGCATCTGCCTCTCTGCCAAGAAGCCAGAC
>NW_026265410.1:0-74753 GCF_025860055.1 Xyrauchen texanus | reverse complement strand
GTCGAGTGAAGGAGAAAGCCGCTGTTGTCGCCGTCAAGATCCAACAGCATGCAGATCGTCAGAGGAAACAGGAACGTTTTATAGTGGTGTGTAAACTCGCAGCAACTGCAGACAGACCATCGGCTCTGAAGAAATTTTCTGAATGAACTCCCGTATTTGCGCCGCTTAAATACCCGTATGTCCGAGGGCGGGTATGCAAATACTGACTGCCAACTCCCATTGGCCCTTTTCAATAGATCAGAGGTGAATATCGGCGCTCAAGAGATACTCCTAGTGTCGCTTCTCCGACACAACGTGGAGAGAGCGACAGAAGGGAAGCACAGTTAAGTGTTGATTTCCAGAGTATTTCATTAAAATGATTGTGTAATTCTAAAAAGCATGTAAATATGAAGCAATGATACATTTTGATAAGTTATGCTTTCTGATTCAATGTGTAAGCCCGTTTATCGGTCCAATGACGGTCTCCAATAATACGGGTGAAGGTCTCTGCGCGTTACAGTCTTTCTTGTACGCAACACAACAATATTAAATGAAATACATTTTCTCTTATGTATTATCTCGTTATTTCATCTGACTCCATAAATGAAAAAGGTTTTTAATTATATCTGAGTATCATTAAAAGTGAGCGAATGTTTGATTATTCCTTTAACTCCTTTAATTGTACTTTACCCGTTTCGATTAAGAAACTATGTCGCTTTGAGGTCCTCGCTTGTTTTTCTCTACACCGCGGGTCTCACGATCACAAGCGGCCAGATCATCAAACAGAGGTAATTGCTATATACCTGAGATCGGTCACGTTCACGTATACACAATCAAAGATACTTCAGTATAGCCCCATGGAATTGCATACACTTGAATGTACGTTTTGAACGTTTTGAACGTTTTCTTGAGTAGAGGTCACGGCCACTATTACAGATGTAAGTTGACCAACATAACTTCTCTTATAATAGCTTTGGATTGGCCATGCGTGGTTTCCCACGTACACTTATCTGGAGAAACATCAAATTAAAACAGAGGTAAGACACCCAGATTTAGATTGGTCAAGCAGCGTTTGCTGTTCTAAACGGAAATTCCTTTTTGTCTTTGCAAACCAAGTACACTTGAATCGATGCCAAATATTAGTCGTCACTAATCTGACACAGACTTGCGGTAACATACAAATCGTTTAATCTGTTTGGGAAACACAATGTCAGAGTCAGTCAGAATAAAATCAAATGTTGACAATTTATTGACCAGGTAACATAATCAATTCATCAATTCCAATTAGACATTGATAAGTCAAAGTTAGACATTTTATCAAAACATAAGAAATACGAATTGCAATCACCTGAAATAAACTACAAACAGTAAACTGTTTGGGATCGTCTGATTACAGAGAGCCCTGAGCAATGTGTCGCCTCTCCTTAAATACCCAGATAATTCAACATGCTTACCAAATGGTGGTGTCTGTCATTATAATTAGATTTTGGTCCCCTGTTGAGGGGGTTCCTGTAGATTAACATACAGGAGGTATGGAGGATCTGGGGAGGGCACACCTTTAAGGGGCACACCAAATTTCACATATTTTATAACTTCTTTTAGCTTTTCATTATGGCTGGGAGGATGAGACCAGTTTACCAGGCGCACTGAGAGACTTTAAATGATACCAAACATGTTATAGTTACTTTTTGTACACACTTCACATTGCATAGGTTTTTAGTGAGCTTTAAGTGAGGAGGAGGCGTAAGATGAAGATACTTTAGAAGGGAGGTGTTAGCTGCACAGTATGTTGCATCTCGGATGTTGCTGTTACATCTGCAGAGAGAGTTCAGATGTTAATTCTCATGAGAGCCTTTTGTTTTCTCGAGGAGTAGCCCAGACTCACTGGCACCCGCCTTACAAATGCATAGCTTCTTATTTGTGACATTAGTGAAAAGTCATGTCTCATTAAAATATAAGTGAATTCTGATGAGAAATTACTCCAAAAGAAGCTTTCTAATCCATTAGGATTTTCAAGAGCTGTTTCATGATGTTTGCACAGATTTGTGTTGATATTCAGAGTATTTCATTAAAATGATTGTGTATTTCTTAAAAGCATGTAAACATGTAGCAATAATACATTTTGGTAATTTATGCTTTCTGATTCAATGCATAGCTTCTTTTATGTGACGTCAGTTAAAAAATATGTTGAATGAAAAAGATGTAAATTCTGAAGAGACAAGACTTTTTAACAGCTTGCTAAAATTAAAAGGTTTTGCATTTTTGCAATGCAGAGCTTCTTATTTGTGATATTATTGAAATTACATGTTACGTTGTAAAAGAAGTGATTTCTTAAGAGAAATGACTTCAAATACATTTCTATGGTTACAATATTGCTTTTAGCATTTTCAAGTGCTGTTTCATGAATTTTGCACTGTTCAGTGTTGATTTTCAGAGTATTTCATTAAAATGATTGTGTAATCCTTAAAATCTTGTAAACATGTAGCAAAGATACATTTTGATGTTATGCTTTCTGATTCAATGCATAGCTTCATATTTGTGACATTAGTGATATTACTCCAAAAGAAGCTTTCTAATCTTTAGGATTTTCAAGAGCTGTTTCATGATGTTTGCACAGATTTATGTTGATATTCAGAGTATTTCATTAAAATTATTTTGTAATTCTTAAAAGCATGTAAACATGAATAAGTGAATTCTGATGAGAAATTACTCCAAAAGAAGCTTTTAATGTTAAAATATTGCTTTAGGATTTTCAAGATCTGTTTCATGATGTTTGCACTGTTCAGTGTTGATTTTCAGAGTATTTCATTAAAATGATTGTGTAATTCTTAAAATAATGTAAACATGTAGCAAAGATACATTTTGATGTTATGCTTTCTGATTCAATGCATAGCTTCTTTTGTTTGACGTCATTGAAAAAACATGTTGAATGAAAAAGATGTAAATTCTGAAGAGACAAAATTTTTTAACAGCTTGCTAAAATTAAAAAAATTTGCATTTTTGCAATGCATAGCTTCTTATTTGTGACATTATTGAAATTACATGTTACGTTGTAAAAGAAGTGATTTCTTAAGAGAAATTACTTCAAATGGTTACAATGAGTTGTGCTTTCTGATTCAATGCATAGCTTCTTATTTGTGACGTTAGTGAAAAGTCATGTCTCATTAAAATATAAGTGAATTCTGATGATAAATTACTCCAAAAGAAGCTTTCTCATCCTTTAGGATTTTCAAGAGCTGTTTCATGATGTTTGCACAGATTTGTGTTGATATTCAGAGTATTTCATTAAAATGATTGTGTAATTCTTAAAAGCATGTAAACATGAATAAGTGAATTCTGATGAGAAATTACTCCAAAAGAAGCTTTCTAATGTTAAAATATTGCTTTAGGATTTTCAAGATCTGTTTCATGATGTTTGCGCTGTTAAGTGTTGATTTTCAGAGTATTTCATAAAAATGAGTGTGTAATTCTTAAAATCATGTAAACATGTATCAAAGATACATTTTGATATTATGCTTTCTGATTCAATGCATAGCTTCTTATTTGTGACATTAGTGAAAAGTCATGTCTCATTAAAATATAAGTGAATTCTGATGAGAAATTACTCCAAAAGAAGCTTTCTAATCCTTTAGGATTTTCAAGAGCTGTTTCATGATGTTTGCACAGTTCTGTGTTGATACTCAAATTTACATTTAAAGTGACATCATAAATCTTATAATGCATGATAACATGTTGTAAATATGCTAATTGACTGGTAATGCTTTATTTTACAATGCAGAGCTTCTTATTTGTGTCTTTATTGAAATTACATGTTATGTTGTAAAATAAGTGATTTCTTAAGAAAAATTACTTCAAATACATTTCTATGGTTACAATATTGATTTAGGTTTTCCAAGAGCTGTTTCATGAAGTTTGCAATGTTCAGTGTTGATTTTCAGAGTATTTCATTAAAATGATTGTGTAATTCTTAAAAGCATGTAAACATGAATAAGTGAATTCAGATGCGAAATTACTCCAAAAGAAGCTTTTTAATGTTAAAATATTGCTTTAGAATTTTCAAGATCTGTTTCATGATGTTTGCACTGTTCAGTGTTGATTTTCAGAGTATTTCATTAAAATGATTGTATAATTCTTAAAAGCATGTAAATATGAAGCAATCATACATTTTGATAAGTTATGCTTTCTGGATTCAATGCATAGCTTCTTATTTGTGACATTAGTGAAAAGTCATGTCTCATTAAAATATAAGTGAATTCTGATGAGAAATTACTCCAAAAGAAGCTTTCTAATCCTTTAGGATTTTCAAGAGCTGTTTCATGATGTTTGCACAGATTTGTGTTGATATTCAGTGTATTTCATTAAAATGATTGTGTATTTCTTAAAAGCGTGTAAACATGTAGCAATGATACATTTTGATAATTTATGCTTTCTGATTCAATGCATAGCTTCTTATTTGTGACGTCAGTGAAAAACATGTTGAATGAATAAGTAAATTCTGAAGAGACATGACATCAAACAGAATGCTAAGATTAAAAAGTTGCTTTTTGCTCTTCGACAACTGTTTCATGAAGTTTGAACAGTTGTTTGTTAATACTCAAATTTACATTAAATTGACATCATAAATCTTATATTGCATGTAAAGTTGTAATCATGCATATTGACTGGTAATGCTTTATTTTGCAATGCATAGCTTCTTATTTGTGACATTAGTGAAAAGTCATGTCTCATTGAAATATAAGTGAATTCTGATGAGAAATTACTCCAAAAGAAGCTTTCTAATCCTTTAGGATTTTCAAGAGCTGTTTCATGATGTTTGCGCTGTTCGGTGTTGATTTTCAGAGTATTTCATTAAAATGATTGTGTAATTCTTAAAATCATGTAAACATGTAGCAAAGATACATTTTGATGTTATGCTTTCTGATTCAATGCATAGCTTCTTATTTGTAACATTAGTGATATTACTCCAAAAGAAGCTTTCTAATCTTTAGGATTTTCAAGAGCTGTTTCATGATGTTTGCACAGATTTATGTTGATATTCAGAGTATTTCATTAAAATTATTTTGTAATTCTTAAAAGCATGTAAACATGAATAAGTGAATTCTGATGAGAAATTACTCCAAAAGAAGCTTTTTAATGTTAAAATATTGCTTTAGGATTTTCAAGATCTGTTTCATGATGTTTGCACTGTTCAGTGTTGATTTTCAGAGTATTTCATTAAAATGATTGTGTAATTCTTAAAATCATGTAAACATGTAGCAAAGATACATTTTGATGTTATGCGTTCTGATTCAATGCATAGCTTCTTTTGTTTGACGTCATTGAAAAAACATGTTGAATGAAAAAGATGTAAATTCTGCAGAGACAAGTCTTTTTAACAGCATGCTAAAATTAAAAAGTTTTTGCATTTTTGCAATGCAGAGCTTCTTATTTGTGACATTATTGAAATTACATGTTACGTTGTAAAAGAAGTGATTTCTTAAGAGAAATTACTTCAAATGGTTACAATGAGTTGTGCTTTCTGATTCAATGCATAGCTTCTTATTTGTGACGTTAGTGAAAAGTCATGTCTCATTAAAATATAAGTGAATTCTGATGATAAATTACTCCAAAAGAAGCTTTCTCATCCTTTAGGATTTTCAAGAGCTGTTTCATGATGTTTGCACAGATTTGTGTTGATATTCAGAGTATTTCATTAAAATGATTGTGTAATTCTTAAAAGCATGTAAACATAAGTGAATTCTGATGAGAAATTACTCCAAAAGAAGCTTTCTAATGTTAAAATATTGCTTTAGGATTTTCAAGATCTGTTTCATGATGTTTGCGCTGTTAAGTGTTGATTTTCAGAGTATTTCATAAAAATGAGTGTGTAATTCTTAAAATCATGTAAACATGTATCAAAGATACATTTTGATATTATGCTTTCTGATTCAATGCATAGCTTCTTATTTGTGACATTAGTGATATTACTCCAAAAGAAGCTTTCTAATCTTTAGGATTTTCAAGAGCTGTTTCATGATGTTTGCACAGATTTATGTTGATATTCAGAGTATTTCGTTAAAATTATTTTGTAATTCTTAAAAGCATGTAAACATGAATAAGTGAATTCTGATGAGAAATTACTCCAAAAGAAGTTTTTTAATGTTAAAATATTGCTTTAGGATTTTCAAGATCTGTTTCATGATGTTTTGCACTGTTCAGTGTTGATTTTCAGAGTATTTCATTAAAATGATTGTGTAATTCTTAAAATCATGTAAACATGTAGCAAAGATACATTTTGATGTTATGCTTTCTGATTCAATGCATAGCTTCTTATTTGTAACATTAGTGATATTACTCCAAAAGAAGCTTTCTAATCTTTAGGATTTTCAAGAGCTGTTTCATGATGTTTGCACAGATTTATGTTGATATTCAGAGTATTTCATTAAAATTATTTTGTAATTCTTAAAAGCATGTAAACATGAATAAGTGAATTCTGATGAGAAATTACTCCAAAAGAAGCTTTTAATGTTAAAATATTGCTTTAGGATTTTCAAGATCTGTTTCATGATGTTTGCACTGTTCAGTGTTGATTTTCAGAGTATTTCATTAAAATGATTGTGTAATTCTTAAAATCATGTAAACATGTAGCAAAGATACATTTTGATGTTATGCGTTCTGATTCAATGCATAGCTTCTTTTGTTTGACGTCATTGAAAAAACATGTTGAATGAAAAAGATGTAAATTCTGCAGAGACAAGTCTTTTTAACAGCATGCTAAAATTAAAAGTTTTTGCATTTTTGCAATGCAGAGCTTCTTATTTGTGACATTATTGAAATTACATGTTACGTTGTAAAAGAAGTGATTTCTTAAGAGAAATTACTTCAAATGGTTACAATGAGTTGTGCTTTCTGATACAATGCATAGCTTCTTATTTGTGACGTTAGTGAAAAGTCATGTCTCATTAAAATATAAGTGAATTCTGATGATAAATTACTCCAAAAGAAGCTTTCTCATCCTTTAGGATTTTCAAGAGCTGTTTCATGATGTTTGCACAGATTTGTGTTGATATTCAGAGTATTTCATTAAAATGATTGTGTAATTCTTAAAAGCATGTAAACATAAGTGAATTCTGATGAGAAATTACTCCAAAAGAAGCTTTCTAATGTTAAAATATTGCTTTAGGATTTTCAAGATCTGTTTCATGATGTTTGCGCTGTTAAGTGTTGATTTTCAGAGTATTTCATAAAAATGAGTGTGTAATTCTTAAAATCATGTAAACATGTATCAAAGATACATTTTGATATTATGCTTTCTGATTCAATGCATAGCTTCTTATTTGTGACATTAGTGATATTACTCCAAAAGAAGCTTTCTAATCTTTAGGATTTTCAAGAGCTGTTTCATGATGTTTGCACAGATTTATGTTGATATTCAGAGTATTTCGTTAAAATTATTTTGTAATTCTTAAAAGCATGTAAACATGAATAAGTGAATTCTGATGAGAAATTACTCCAAAAGAAGTTTTTTAATGTTAAAATATTGCTTTAGGATTTTCAAGATCTGTTTCATGATGTTTTGCACTGTTCAGTGTTGATTTTCAGAGTATTTCATTAAAATGATTGTGTAATTCTTAAAATCATGTAAACATGTAGCAAAGATACATTTTGATGTTATGCTTTCTGATTCAATGCATAGCTTCTTATTTGTGACATTAGTGAAAAGTCATGTCTCATTAAAATATAAGTGAATTCTGATGAGAAATTACTCCAAAAGAAGCTTTCTAATCCTTTAGGATTTTCAAGAGCTGTTTCATGATGTTTGCACAGTTCTGTGTTGATACTCAAATTTACATTTAAAGTGACATCATAAATCTTATAATGCATGATAACATGTTGTAAATATGCTAATTGACTGGTAATGCTTTATTTTACAATGCAGAGCTTCTTATTTGTGTCTTTATTGAAATTACATGTTATGTTGTAAAATAAGTGATTTCTTAAGAAAAATTACTTCAAATACATTTCTATGGTTACAATATTGATTTAGGTTTTCCAAGAGCTGTTTCATGAAGTTTGCAATGTTCAGTGTTGATTTTCAGAGTATTTCATTAAAATGATTGTGTAATTCTTAAAAGCATGTAAACATGAATAAGTGAATTCAGATGCGAAATTACTCCAAAAGAAGCTTTTTAATGTTAAAATATTGCTTTAGAATTTTCAAGATCTGTTTCATGATGTTTGCACTGTTCAGTGTTGATTTTCAGAGTATTTCATTAAAATGATTGTATAATTCTTAAAAGCATGTAAATATGAAGCAATCATACATTTTGATAAGTTATGCTTTCTGGATTCAATGCATAGCTTCTTATTTGTGACATTAGTGAAAAGTCATGTCTCATTAAAATATAAGTGAATTCTGATGAGAAATTACTCCAAAAGAAGCTTTCTAATCCTTTAGGATTTTCAAGAGCTGTTTCATGATGTTTGCACAGATTTGTGTTGATATTCAGAGTATTTCATTAAAATGATTGTGTATTTCTTAAAAGCGTGTAAACATGTAGCAATGATACATTTTGATAATTTATGCTTTCTGATTCAATGCATAGCTTCTTATTTGTGACGTCAGTGAAAAACATGTTGAATGAATAAGTAAATTCTGAAGAGACATGACATCAAACAGAATGCTAAGATTAAAAAGTTGCTTTTTGCTCTTCGACAACTGTTTCATGAAGTTTGAACAGTTGTTTGTTAATACTCAAATTTACATTAAATTGACATCATAAATCTTATATTGCATGTAAAGTTGTAATCATGCATATTGACTGGTAATGCTTTATTTTGCAATGCAGAGCTTCTTATTTGTGATATTAGTGAAGTTACATGTTACATTGTAAAAGAAAAGATTTCTGAAGAGAAATTACTTCAAATACATTTCTATGGTTAAAATATTGCTTTAGGATTTTCAAGAGCTGTTTCATGATGTTTGCACAGATTTGTGTTGATATTCAGAGTATTTCATTAAAATGATTGTGTAATTCTTAAAAGCATGTAAAAATGTAGCAAAGATATATTTTGATGTTATGCTTTCTGATTCAATGCATAGCATCTTTTGTTTGACGTCAGTGAAAAAACATGTTGAATGAAAAAGATGTAAATTCTGCAGAGACAAGACTTTTTAACAGCATGCTAAATTTAAAAAGTTTTTCCATTTTTGCAATGCAGAGCTTCTTATTTGTGACATTATTGAAATTACATGTTACGTTGTAAAAGAAGTGATTTCTTAAGAGAAATAACTTCAAATACATTTCTATGTTTACAATATTGCTTTAGGTTTTCCAAGAGCTGTTTCATGAATGCATAGCATCTTATTTGTGATATTAGTGAAATTACATGATACATTTCTTAAGAGAAATTACTTCAAATACATTTCTATGGTTACAATATTGCTTTAGGTTTTCCAAGAGCTGTTTCATGAAGTTTGCACAGTTCTGTGTTGATATTCAGAGTATTTCATTAAAATGAATGTGTAATTCTTAAAATCATGTAAACATGAAGCAATGATACATTTTGATGTTATGCTTTCTGATTCAATGCATAGCTTCTTATTTGTGACATTAGTGAAAAGTCATGTCTCATTGAAATATAAGTGCATTCTGATGAGAAATTATTCAAAAGAAGCTTTCTAATGTTAAAATATTGCTTTAGCATTTTCAAGTGCTGTTTCATGATGTTTGCACAGTTCTGTGTTGATACTCAAATTTACATTAAAATGACATCATAAATCTTATAATGCAGGACAACATGTTGTAAATATGCTTATTGACTGGTAATGCTTTATTTTTCAATGCATAGCATCTTATTTGTGATATTAGTGAAAATACATGATATATTGTAAAATAAGTGATTTCTTAAGAGAAATTACTTCAAATACATTTCTGTGGTTACAATATTGCTTTAGGTTTTCCAAGAGCTGTTTCATGAAGTTTGCACTGTTCAGTGTTGATTTCCAGAGAATTTCATTAAAAGGAATCTCTAATTCTTAAAATCATGTACACATGAAGCATGATACATTTTGACAAGTTATGCTGTCTGATTCAATGCATAGCTTCTTATTTGTGACATTAGTGAAAAGTCATGTCTCATTGAAATATAAGTGTATTCTGATGAGAAATTATTCCAAAAGTTGCTTTCTAATGTTAAAATATTTATTTAGCATTTTCAAGTGTTGTTTCATGATGTTTGCACAGTTCTGTGTCGATACTCAAATTTACATTAAAATGACATCATAAATATTATAATGCAGGACAACATGTTGTAAATATGCTTATTGACTGGTAATGCTTTATTTTTCAATGCATAGCATCTTATTTGTGATATTAGTGAAAATACATGATATATTGTAAAATAAGTGATTTCTTAAGAGAAATTACTACAAATACATTTCTGTGGTTACAATATTGCTTTAGGTTTTCCAAGAGCTGTTTCATGAAGTTTGCACTGTTCAGTGTTGATTTTCAGAGTATTTCATTAAAATGAATGTGTAATTCTTAAAATCATGTACACATGAAGCAATGATACATTTTGATAAGTTATGCTTTCTGATTCAATGCATAGCATCCTGTTTTTGACATTAGTGAAAAGTCATGTCTCATTGAACTATAGTGAATTCTGATGACAAATTACTCCAAAAGAAGCTTTCTAATGTTAAAATATTGCTTTAGGATTTTCAAGAGCTGTTTCATGATGTTTACACAGTTCTATGTTGACACTCAAATTTACATTAAATTGACATCATAAATCTTATAATGCATGATAACATGTTGTAAATATGCTTATTGACTGGTAATGATTTATTTTGCAATGCATAGCATCTTATTTGTGATGTTAGTGAAATTACATGTTACATTGTAAAATAAGTGATTTCTTAAGAGAAATAACTTCAAATACATTTCTATGTTTACAATATTGCTTTAGGTTTTCCAAGAGCTGTTTCATGAATGCATAGCATCTTATTTGTGATAGTGAAATTACATGATACATTTCTTAAGAGAAATTACTTCAAATACATTTCTATGGTTACAATATTGCTTTAGGTTTTCCAAGAGCTGTTTCATGAAGTTTGCACAGTTCTGTGTTGATATTCAGAGTATTTCAATAAAATGAATGTGTAATTCTTAAAATCATGTAAACATGAAGCAATGATACATTTTGATGTTATGCTTTCTGATTCAATGCATAGCTTCTTATTTGTGACATTAGTGAAAAGTCATGTCTCATTGAAATATAAGTGCATTCTGATGAGAAATTATTCAAAAGAAGCTTTCTAATGTTAAAATATTGCTTTAGCATTTTCAAGTGCTGTTTCATGATGTTTGCACAGTTCTGTGTTGATACTCAAATTTACATTAAAATGACATCATAAATCTTATAATGCAGGACAACATGTTGTAAATATGCTTATTGACTGGTAATGCTTTATTTTTCAATGCATAGCATCTTATTTGTGATATTAGTGAAAATACATGATATATTGTAAAATAAGTGATTTCTTAAGAGAAATTACTTCAAATACATTTCTGTGGTTACAATATTGCTTTAGGTTTTCCAAGAGCTGTTTCATGAAGTTTGCACTGTTCAGTGTTGATTTCAGAGAATTTCATTAAAAGGAATCTCTAATTCTTAAAATCATGTACACATGAAGCAATGATACATTTTGACAAGTTATGCTGTCTGATTCAATGCATAGCTTCTTATTTGTGACATTAGTGAAAAGTCATGTCTCATTGAAATATAAGTGTATTCTGATGAGAAATTATTCCAAAAGTTGCTTTCTAATGTTAAAATATTTATTTAGCATTTTCAAGTGTTGTTTCATGATGTTTGCACAGTTCTGTGTCGATACTCAAATTTACATTAAAATGACATCATAAATATTATAATGCAGGACAACATGTTGTAAATATGCTTATTGACTGGTAATGCTTTATTTTTCAATGCATAGCATCTTATTTGTGATATTAGTGAAAATACATGATATATTGTAAAATAAGTGATTTCTTAAGAGAAATTACTACAAATACATTTCTGTGGTTACAATATTGCTTTAGGTTTTCCAAGAGCTGTTTCATGAAGTTTGCACTGTTCAGTGTTGATTTTCAGAGTATTTCATTAAAATGAATGTGTAATTCTTAAAATCATGTACACATGAAGCAATGATACATTTTGATAAGTTATGCTTTCTGATTCAATGCATAGCATCCTGTTTTTGACATTAGTGAAAAGTCATGTCTCATTGAACTATAGTGAATTCTGATGACAAATTACTCCAAAAGAAGCTTTCTAATGTTAAAATATTGCTTTAGGATTTTCAAGAGCTGTTTCATGATGTTTACACAGTTCTATGTTGACACTCAAATTTACATTAAATTGACATCATAAATCTTATAATGCATGATAACATGTTGTAAATATGCTTATTGACTGGTAATGATTTATTTTGCAATGCATAGCATCTTATTTGTGATGTTAGTGAAATTACATGTTACATTGTAAAATAAGTGATTTCTTAAGAGAAATAACTTCAAATACATTTCTATGTTTACAATATTGCTTTAGGTTTTCCAAGAGCTGTTTCATGAAGTTTGCACAGTTCTGTGTTGATATTCAGAGTATTTCATTAAAATGAATGTGTAATTCTTAAAATCATGTAAACATGAAGCAATGATACATTTTGATGTTATGCTTTCTGATTCAATGCATAGCTTCTTATTTGTGGCATTAGTGAAAAGTCATGTCTCATTGAAATATAAGTGCATTCTGATGAGAAATTATTCAAAAGAAGCTTTCTAATGTTAAAATATTGCTTTAGCATTTTCAAGCGCTGTTTCATGATGTTTGCACAGTTCTGTGTTGATACTCAAATTTACATTAAAATGACATCATAAATCTTATAATGCATGATAACATGTTGTAAATATGCTTATTGACTGGTAATGATTTATTTTGCAATGCATAGCATCTTATTTGTGATGTTAGTGAAATTACATGTTACATTGTAAAATAAGTGATTTCTTAAGAGAAATTACTTCAAATACATTTCTGTGGTTACAATATTGCTTTAGGTTTTCCAAGAGCTGTTTCATGAAGTTTGCACTGTTCAGTGTTGATTTCCAGAGAATTTCATTAAAAGGAATCTCTAATTCTTAAAATCATGTACACATGAAGCAATGATACATTTTGACAAGTTATGCTGTCTGATTCAATGCATAGCTTCTTATTTGTGACATTAGTGAAAAGTCATGTCTCATTGAAATATAAGTGTATTCTGATGAGAAATTATTCCAAAAGTTGCTTTCTAATGTTAAAATATTTATTTAGCATTTTCAAGTGTTGTTTCATGATGTTTGCACAGTTCTGTGTCGATACTCAAATTTACATTAAAATGACATCATAAATATTATAATGCAGGACAACATGTTGTAAATATGCTTATTGACTGGTAATGCTTTATTTTTCAATGCATAGCATCTTATTTGTGATATTAGTGAAAATACATGATATATTGTAAAAGAAGTGATTTCTTAAGAGAAATTACTTCAAATACATTTCTATGGTTACAATATTGCTTTAGGATTTTCAAGAGCTGTTTCATGAAGTTTGCACAGTTCAGTGTTGATTTCCAGAGAATTTCATTAAAATGAATCTCTAATTCTTAAAATCATGTACACATGAAGCAATGATACATTTTGACAAGTTATGCTGTCTGATTCAATGCATAGCTTCTTATTTGTGACATTAGTGAAAAGTCATGTCTCATTGAAATATAAGTGTATTCTGATGAGAAATTATTCCAAAAGTTGCTTTCTAATGTTAAAATATTTCTTTAGCATTTTCAAGTGTTGTTTCATGATGTTTGCACAGTTCTGTGTCGATACTCAAATTTACATTAAAATGACATCATAAATCTTATAATGCATGACAACATGTTGTAAATATGCTTAATGACAGGTAATGCTTTATTTTACAATGCATAGCATCTTATTTGTGATATTAGTGAAATTACATGATACATTTCTTAAGAGAAATTACTTCAAATACATTTCTATGGTTACAATATTGCTTTAGGTTTTCCAAGAGCTGTTTCATGAAGTTTGCACAGTTCTGTGTTGATATTCAGAGTATTTCATTAAAATGAATGTGTAATTCTTAAAATCATGTAAACATGAAGCAATGATACATTTTGATGTTATGCTTTCTGATTCAATGCATAGCTTCTTATTTGTGACATTAGTGAAAAATCATGTCTCATTGAAATATAAGTGGATTCTGATGAGAAATTATTCAAAAGAACATTTCTAATGTTAAAATATTGCTTTAGCATTTTCAAGTGCTGTTTCATGATGTTTGCACAGTTCTGTGTTGATACTCAAATTTACATTAAAATGACATCATAAATATTATAATGCAGGACAACATGTTGTAAATATGCTTATTGACTGGTAATGCATAATTTTTCAATGCATAGCATCTTATTTGTGATATTAGTGAAAATACATGATATATTGTAAAATAAGTGATTTCTTAAGAGAAATTACTACAAATACATTTCTGTGGTTACAATATTGCTTTAGGTTTTCCAAGAGCTGTTTCATGAAGTTTGCACTGTTCAGTGTTGATTTTCAGAGTATTTCATTAAAATGAATGTGTAATTCTTAAAATCATGTACACATGAAGCAATGATACATTTTGATGTTATGCTTTCTGATTCAATGCATAGCATCCTGTTTTTGACATTAGTGAAAAGTCATGTCTCATTGAACTATAGTGAATTCTGATGACAAATTACTCCAATAGAAGCTTTCTAATGTTAAAATATTGCTTTAGGATTTTCAAGAGCTGTTTCATGATGTTTACACAGTTCTATGTTGACACTCAAATTTACATTAAATTGACATCATAAATCTTATAATGCATGATAACATGTTGTAAATATGCTTATTGACTGGTAATGATTTATTTTGCAATGCATAGCATCTTATTTGTGATGTTAGTGAAATTACATGTTACATTGTAAAATAAGTGATTTCTTAAGAGAAATAACTTCAAATACATTTCTATGTTTACAATATTGCTTTAGGTTTTCCAAGAGCTGTTTCATGAATGCATAGCATCTTATTTGTGATATTAGTGAAATTACATGATACATTTCTTAAGAGAAATTACTTCAAATACATTTCTACGGTTACAATATTGCTTTAGCATTTTCAAGTGCAGTTTCATGATGTTTGCACAGTTCTGTGTTGATACTCAAATTTACATTAAAATGACATTATAAATCTTATAATGCATGACAACATGTTGTAAATATGCTTATTGACTGGTAATGCTTTCTTTTGCAATGCATAGCATCTTATTTGTGATATTAGTGAAATTACATGATACATTTCTTAAGAGAAATTACTTCAAATACATTTCTAAGGTTACAATATTGCTTTAGGTTTTTCAAGAGCTGTTTCATGAAGTTTGCACAGTTCAGTGTTGATTTCCAGAGTATTTCATTAAAATGAATCTGTAATTCTTAAAATCATTTAAACATGAAGCAATGATACATTTTGATAAGTTATGCTGTCTTATTCAATGCATAGCTTCTTGTGACATTAGTGAAAAGTCATGTCTCATTGAAATATAAGTGCATTCTGATGAGAAATTATTCAAAAGAAGCTTTCTAATGTTAAAATATTGCTTTAGCATTTTCAAGCGCTGTTTCATGATGTTTGCACAGTTCTGTGTTGATACTCAAATTTACATTAAAATGACATCATAAATCTTATAATGCATGATAACATGTTGTAAATATGCTTATTGACTGGTAATGATTTATTTTGCAATGCATAGCATCTTATTTGTGATGTTAGTGAAATTACATGTTACATTGTAAAATAAGTGATTTCTTAAGAGAAATAACTTCAAATACATTTCTATGTTTACAATATTGCTTTAGGTTTTCCAAGAGCTGTTTCATGAAGTTTGCACAGTTCTGTGTTGATATTCAGAGTATTTCATTAAAATGAATGTGTAATTCTTAAAATCATGTAAACATGAAGCAATGATACATTTTGATGTTATGCTTTCTGATTCAATGCATAGCTTCTTATTTGTGGCATTAGTGAAAAGTCATGTCTCATTGAAATATAAGTGCATTCTGATGAGAAATTATTCAAAAGAAGCTTTCTAATGTTAAAATATTGCTTTAGCATTTTCAAGCGCTGTTTCATGATGTTTGCACAGTTCTGTGTTGATACTCAAATTTACATTAAAATGACATCATAAATCTTATAATGCATGATAACATGTTGTAAATATGCTTATTGACTGGTAATGATTTATTTTGCAATGCATAGCATCTTATTTGTGATGTTAGTGAAATTACATGTTACATTGTAAAATAAGTGATTTCTTAAGAGAAATTACTTCAAATACATTTCTGTGGTTACAATATTGCTTTAGGTTTTCCAAGAGCTGTTTCATGAAGTTTGCACTGTTCAGTGTTGATTTCCAGAGAATTTCATTAAAAGGAATCTCTAATTCTTAAAATCATGTACACATGAAGCAATGATACATTTTGACAAGTTATGCTGTCTGATTCAATGCATAGCTTCTTATTTGTGACATTAGTGAAAAGTCATGTCTCATTGAAATATAAGTGTATTCTGATGAGAAATTATTCCAAAAGTTGCTTTCTAATGTTAAAATATTTATTTAGCATTTTCAAGTGTTGTTTCATGATGTTTGCACAGTTCTGTGTCGATACTCAAATTTACATTAAAATGACATCATAAATATTATAATGCAGGACAACATGTTGTAAATATGCTTATTGACTGGTAATGCTTTATTTTTCAATGCATAGCATCTTATTTGTGATATTAGTGAAAATACATGATATATTGTAAAAGAAGTGATTTCTTAAGAGAAATTACTTCAAATACATTTCTATGGTTACAATATTGCTTTAGGATTTTCAAGAGCTGTTTCATGAAGTTTGCACAGTTCAGTGTTGATTTCCAGAGAATTTCATTAAAATGAATCTCTAATTCTTAAAATCATGTACACATGAAGCAATGATACATTTTGACAAGTTATGCTGTCTGATTCAATGCATAGCTTCTTATTTGTGACATTAGTGAAAAGTCATGTCTCATTGAAATATAAGTGTATTCTGATGAGAAATTATTCCAAAAGTTGCTTTCTAATGTTAAAATATTTCTTTAGCATTTTCAAGTGTTGTTTCATGATGTTTGCACAGTTCTGTGTCGATACTCAAATTTACATTAAAATGACATCATAAATCTTATAATGCATGACAACATGTTGTAAATATGCTTAATGACAGGTAATGCTTTATTTTACAATGCATAGCATCTTATTTGTGATATTAGTGAAATTACATGATACATTTCTTAAGAGAAATTACTTCAAATACATTTCTATGGTTACAATATTGCTTTAGGTTTTCCAAGAGCTGTTTCATGAAGTTTGCACAGTTCTGTGTTGATATTCAGAGTATTTCATTAAAATGAATGTGTAATTCTTAAAATCATGTAAACATGAAGCAATGATACATTTTGATGTTATGCTTTCTGATTCAATGCATAGCTTCTTATTTGTGACATTAGTGAAAAATCATGTCTCATTGAAATATAAGTGGATTCTGATGAGAAATTATTCAAAAGAACATTTCTAATGTTAAAATATTGCTTTAGCATTTTCAAGTGCTGTTTCATGATGTTTGCACAGTTCTGTGTTGATACTCAAATTTACATTAAAATGACATCATAAATATTATAATGCAGGACAACATGTTGTAAATATGCTTATTGACTGGTAATGCATAATTTTTCAATGCATAGCATCTTATTTGTGATATTAGTGAAAATACATGATATATTGTAAAATAAGTGATTTCTTAAGAGAAATTACTACAAATACATTTCTGTGGTTACAATATTGCTTTAGGTTTTCCAAGAGCTGTTTCATGAAGTTTGCACTGTTCAGTGTTGATTTTCAGAGTATTTCATTAAAATGAATGTGTAATTCTTAAAATCATGTACACATGAAGCAATGATACATTTTGATGTTATGCTTTCTGATTCAATGCATAGCATCCTGTTTTTGACATTAGTGAAAAGTCATGTCTCATTGAACTATAGTGAATTCTGATGACAAATTACTCCAATAGAAGCTTTCTAATGTTAAAATATTGCTTTAGGATTTTCAAGAGCTGTTTCATGATGTTTACACAGTTCTATGTTGACACTCAAATTTACATTAAATTGACATCATAAATCTTATAATGCATGATAACATGTTGTAAATATGCTTATTGACTGGTAATGATTTATTTTGCAATGCATAGCATCTTATTTGTGATGTTAGTGAAATTACATGTTACATTGTAAAATAAGTGATTTCTTAAGAGAAATAACTTCAAATACATTTCTATGTTTACAATATTGCTTTAGGTTTTCCAAGAGCTGTTTCATGAATGCATAGCATCTTATTTGTGATATTAGTGAAATTACATGATACATTTCTTAAGAGAAATTACTTCAAATACATTTCTACGGTTACAATATTGCTTTAGCATTTTCAAGTGCAGTTTCATGATGTTTGCACAGTTCTGTGTTGATACTCAAATTTACATTAAAATGACATTATAAATCTTATAATGCATGACAACATGTTGTAAATATGCTTATTGACTGGTAATGCTTTCTTTTGCAATGCATAGCATCTTATTTGTGATATTAGTGAAATTACATGATACATTTCTTAAGAGAAATTACTTCAAATACATTTCTAAGGTTACAATATTGCTTTAGGTTTTTCAAGAGCTGTTTCATGAAGTTTGCACAGTTCAGTGTTGATTTCCAGAGTATTTCATTAAAATGAATCTGTAATTCTTAAAATCATTTAAACATGAAGCAATGATACATTTTGATAAGTTATGCTGTCTTATTCAATGCATAGCTTCTTGTGACATTAGTGAAAAGTCATGTCTCATTGAAATATAAGTGCATTCTGATGAGAAATTATTCAAAAGAAGCTTTCTAATGTTAAAATATTGCTTTAGCATTTTCAAGCGCTGTTTCATGATGTTTGCACAGTTCTGTGTTGATACTCAAATTTACATTAAAATGACATCATAAATCTTATAATGCATGATAACATGTTGTAAATATGCTTATTGACTGGTAATGATTTATTTTGCAATGCATAGCATCTTATTTGTGATGTTAGTGAAATTACATGTTACATTGTAAAATAAGTGATTTCTTAAGAGAAATTACTTCAAATACATTTCTGTGGTTACAATATTGCTTTAGGTTTTCCAAGAGCTGTTTCATGAATGCATAGCATCTTATTTGTGATATTAGTGAAATTACATGATACATTTCTTAAGAGAAATTACTTCAAATACATTTCTATGGTTACAATATTGCTTTAGCATTTTCAAGTGCAGTTTCATGATGTTTGCACAGTTCTGTGTTGATACTCAAATTTACATTAAAATGACATTATAAATCTTTTAATGCATGACAACATGTTGTAAATATGCTTATTGACTGGTAATGCTTTCTTTTGCAATGCATAGCATCTTATTTGTGATATTAGTGAAATTACATTTTAATTGTAAAAGAAGTGATTTCTTAAGAGAAATTACTTCAAATACATTTCTATGGTTACAATATTGCTTTAGGATTTTCAAGAGCTGTTTCATGAAGTTTGCACAGTTCAGTGTTGATTTCCAGAGAATTTCATTAAAATGAATCTCTAATTCTTAAAATCATGTACACATGAAGCAATGACACATTTTGACAAGTTATGCTGTCTGATTCAATGCATAGCTTCTTATTTGTGAAATTAGTGAAAAGTCATGTCTCATTGAAATATAAGTGCATTCTGATGAGAAATTATTCAAAAGAAGCTTTCTAATGTTAAAATATAGCTTTAGCATTTTCAAGTGCAGTTTCATGATGTTTGCACAGTTCTGTGTTGATACTCAAATTTACATTAAAATGACATCATAAATCTTATAATGCATGACAACATGTTGTAAATATGCTTATTGACTGGTAATGCTTTCATTTTCAATGCATAGCATCTTATTTGTGATATTAGTGAAAGTACGTTACATTTTAAAAGAAGTGATTTCTTAAGAGAAATTACTTCAAATACATTTCTATGGTTACAATATTGCTTTAGAATTTTCAAGAGCTGTTTCATGAAGTTTGCACAGTTCAGTGTTGATTTCCAGAGAATTTCATTAAAATGAATCTCTAATTCTTAAAATCATGTACACATGAAGCAATGACACATTTTGACAAGTTATGCTGTCTGATTCAATGCATAGCTTCTTATTTGTGACATTAGTGAAAAGTCATGTCTCATTGAAATATAAGTGTATTCTGATGAGAAATTATTCCAAAAGAAGCTTTCTAATGTTAAAATATTGCTTTAGCATTTTCAAGTGCTGTTTCATGATGTTTGCACAGTTCTGTGTCGATACTCAAATTTACATTAAAATGACATCATAAATCTTATAATGCATGACAACATGTTGTAAATATGCTTAATGACGGGTAATGCTTTATTTTACAATGCATAGCATCTTATTTGTGATATTAGTGAAATTACATGATACATTTCTTAAGAGAAATTACTTCAAATACATTTCTATGGTTACAATATTGCTTTAGGTTTTCCAAGAGCTGTTTCATGAAGTTTGCACAGTTCTGTGTTGATATTCAGAGTATTTCATTAAAATGAATCTGTAATTCTTAAAATCATTTAAACATGAAGCAATGATACATTTTGATGTTATGCTTTCTGATTCAATGCAT
This sequence comes from Xyrauchen texanus, assembly GCF_025860055.1. Classification (NCBI taxonomy): domain Eukaryota; kingdom Metazoa; phylum Chordata; class Actinopteri; order Cypriniformes; family Catostomidae; genus Xyrauchen; species Xyrauchen texanus. The sequence continues at coordinate 53,892 of NW_026265410.1, read as the reverse complement.
AGCTTCTTGTGACATTAGTGAAAAGTCATGTCACATTGAAATATGAGTGGATTCTGATGAGAAATTATTTCAAAAGAAGCTTTCTAATGTTAAAATATTGCTTTAGCATTTTCAAGTGCAGTTTCATGATGTTTGCACAGTTCTGTGTTGATTCTCAAATTTACATTAAAATGACATTATAAATCTTATAATGCATGACAACATGTTGTAAATATGCTTATTGACTGGTAATGCTTTCATTTTCAATGCATAGCATCTTATTTGTGATATTAGTGAAATTACATTTTAATTGTAAAAGAAGTGATTTCTTAAGAGAAATTACTTCAAATACATTTCTGTGGTTACAATATTGCTTTAGGATTTTCAAGAGCTGTTTCATGAAGTTTGCACAGTTCAGTTGATTTCCAGAGAATTTCATTAAAATGAATCTCTAATTCTTAAAATCATGTACACATGAAGCAATGATACATTTTGACAAGTTATGCTGTCTGATTCAATGCATAGCTTCTTATTTGTGACATTAGTGAAAAGTCATGTCTCATTGAAATATAAGTGTATTCTGATGAGAAATTATTCCAAAAGAAGCTTTCTAATGTTAAAATATTGCTTTAGCATTTTCAAGTGCTGTTTCATGATGTTTGCACAGTTCTGTGTCGATACTCAAATTTACATTAAAATGACATCATAAATCTTATAATGCATGAAAACATGTTGTAAATATGCTTAATGACTGGTAATGCTTTATTTTACAATGCATAGCATCTTATTTGTGATATTAGTGAAATTACATGATACATTTCTTAAGAGAAATTACTTCAAATACATTTCTATGGTTACAATATTGCTTTAGGTTTTCCAAGAGCTGTTTCATGAAGTTTGCACAGTTCTGTGTTGATATTCAGAGTATTTCATTAAAATGAATGTGTAATTCTTAAAATCATGTAAACATGAAGCAATGATACATTTTGATGTTATGCTTTCTGATTCAATGCATAGCTTCTTATTTGTGACATTAGTGAAAAGTCATGTCTCATTGAAATATAAGTGCATTCTGATGAGAAATTATTCAAAAGAAGCTTTCTAATGTAAAAATATTGCTTTAGCATTTTCAAGTGCAGTTTCATGATGTTTGCACAGTTCTGTGTTGATACTCAAATTTACATTAAAATGACATCAAAAATCTTATAATGCATGACAACATGTTGTAAATATGCTTATTGACTGGTAATGCTTTTATTTTCAATGCATAGCATCTTATTTGTGATATTAGTGAAATTACATTTTAATTGTAAAAGAAGTGATTTCTTAAGAGAAATTACTTCAAATACATTTCTATGGTTACAATATTGCTTTAGGATTTTCAAGAGCTGTTTCATGAAGTTTGCACAGTTCAGTGTTGATTTCCAGAGAATTTCATTAAAATGAATCTCTAATTCTTAAAATCATGTACACATGAAGCAATGATACATTTTGACAAGTTATGCTGTCTGATTCAATGCATAGCTTCTTATTTGTGACATTAGTGAAAAGTCATGTCTCATTGAAATATAAGTGGATTCTGATGAGAAATTATTCCAAAAGAAGCTTTCTAATGTTAAAATATTGCTTTAGCATTTTCAAGTGCTGTTTCATGATGTTTGCACAGTTCTGTGTTGATACTCAAATTTACATTAACATGACATCATAAATCTTATAATGCATGATAACATGTTGTAAATATGCTAATTGACTGGTAATGCTTTCTTTTGCAATGCATAGCATCTTATTTGTGATATTAGTGAAATTACATGATACATTTCTTAAGAGAAATTACTTCAAATACATTTCTATGGTTACAATATTGCTTTAGTATTTTCAAGAGCTGTTTCATGAAGTTTGCACAGTTCAGTGTTGATTTCCAGAATATTTCATTAAAATGAATCTGTAATGCTTAAAATCATTTAAACATGAAGCAATGATACATTTTGATAAGTTATGCTGTCTTATTCAATGCATAGCTTCTTGTGACATTAGTGAAAAGTCATGTCACATTGAAATATGAGTGGATTCTGATGAGAAATTATTTCAAAAGAAGCTTTCTAATGTTAAAATATTGCTTTAGCATTTTCAAGTGCAGTTTCATGATGTTTGCACAGTTCTGTGTTGATTCTCAAATTTACATTAAAATGACATTATAAATCTTATAATGCATGACAACATGTTGTAAATATGCTTATTGACTGGTAATGCTTTCATTTTCAATGCATAGCATCTTATTTGTGATATTAGTGAAATTACATTTTAATTGTAAAAGAAGTGATTTCTTAAGAGAAATTACTTCAAATACATTTCTGTGGTTACAATATTGCTTTAGGATTTTCAAGAGCTGTTTCATGAAGTTTGCACAGTTCTGTGTTGATATTCAGAGTATTTCATTAAAATGAATCTGTAATTCTTAAAATCATTTAAACATGAAGCAATGATACATTTTGATGTTATGCTTTCTGATTCAATGCATAGCTTCTTGTGACATTAGTGAAAAGTCATGTCACATTGAAATATGAGTGGATTCTGATGAGAAATTATTTCAAAAGAAGCTTTCTAATGTTAAAATATTGCTTTAGCATTTTCAAGTGCAGTTTCATGATGTTTGCACAGTTCTGTGTTGATTCTCAAATTTACATTAAAATGACATTATAAATCTTATAATGCATGACAACATGTTGTAAATATGCTTATTGACTGGTAATGCTTTCATTTTCAATGCATAGCATCTTATTTGTGATATTAGTGAAATTACATTTTAATTGTAAAAGAAGTGATTTCTTAAGAGAAATTACTTCAAATACATTTCTGTGGTTACAATATTGCTTTAGGATTTTCAAGAGCTGTTTCATGAAGTTTGCACAGTTCAGTTGATTTCCAGAGAATTTCATTAAAATGAATCTCTAATTCTTAAAATCATGTACACATGAAGCAATGATACATTTTGACAAGTTATGCTGTCTGATTCAATGCATAGCTTCTTATTTGTGACATTAGTGAAAAGTCATGTCTCATTGAAATATAAGTGTATTCTGATGAGAAATTATTCCAAAAGAAGCTTTCTAATGTTAAAATATTGCTTTAGCATTTTCAAGTGCTGTTTCATGATGTTTGCACAGTTCTGTGTCGATACTCAAATTTACATTAAAATGACATCATAAATCTTATAATGCATGAAAACATGTTGTAAATATGCTTAATGACGGGTAATGCTTTATTTTACAATGCATAGCATCTTATTTGTGATATTAGTGAAATTACATGATACATTTCTTAAGAGAAATTACTTCAAATACATTTCTATGGTTACAATATTGCTTTAGGTTTTCCAAGAGCTGTTTCATGAAGTTTGCACAGTTCTGTGTTGATATTCAGAGTATTTAATTAAAATGAATGTGTAATTCTTAAAATCATGTAAACATGAAGCAATGATACATTTTGATGTTATGCTTTCTGATTCAATGCATAGCTTCTTATTTGTGACATTAGTGAAAAGTCATGTCTCATTGAAATATAAGTGCATTCTGATGAGAAATTATTCAAAAGAAGCTTTCTAATGTAAAAATATTGCTTTAGCATTTTCAAGTGCAGTTTCATGATGTTTGCACAGTTCTGTGTTGATACTCAAATTTACATTAAAATGACATCAAAAATCTTATAATGCATGACAACATGTTGTAAATATGCTTATTGACTGGTAATGCTTTTATTTTCAATGCATAGCATCTTATTTGTGATATTAGTGAAATTACATTTTAATTGTAAAAGAAGTGATTTCTTAAGAGAAATTACTTCAAATACATTTCTATGGTTACAATATTGCTTTAGGTTTTCCAAGAGCTGTTTCATGAAGTTTGCACAGTTCTGTGTTGATATTCAGAGTATTTCATTAAAATGAATGTGTAATTCTTAAAATCATGTAAACATGAAGCAATGATACATTTTGATGTTATGCTTTCTGATTCAATGCATAGCTTCTTATTTGTGACATTAGTGAAAAATCATGTCTCATTGAAATATAAGTGGATTCTGATGAGAAATTATTCAAAAGAACATTTCTAATGTTAAAATATTGCTTTAGCATTTTCAAGTGCTGTTTCATGATGTTTGCACAGTTCTGTGTTGATACTCAAATTTACATTAAAATGACATCATAAATATTATAATGCAGGACAACATGTTGTAAATATGCTTATTGACTGGTAATGCTTAATTTTTCAATGCATAGCATCTTATTTGTGATATTAGTGAAAATACATGATATATTGTAAAATAAGTGATTTCTTAAGAGAAATTACTACAAATACATTTCTGTGGTTACAATATTGCTTTAGGTTTTCAAGAGCTGTTTCATGAAGTTTGCACTGTTCAGTGTTGATTTTCAGAGTATTTCATTAAAATGAATGTGTAATTCTTAAAATCATGTACACATGAAGCAATGATACATTTTGATAGTTATGCTTTCTGATTCAATGCATAGCATCCTGTTTTTGACATTAGTGAAAAGTCATGTCTCATTGAACTATAGTGAATTCTGATGACAAATTACTCCAATAGAAGCTTTCTAATGTTAAAATATTGCTTTAGGATTTTCAAGAGCTGTTTCATGATGTTTACACAGTTCTATGTTGACACTCAAATTTACATTAAATTGACATCATAAATCTTATAATGCATGATAACATGTTGTAAATATGCTTATTGACTGGTAATGATTTATTTTGCAATGCATAGCATCTTATTTGTGATGTTAGTGAAATTACATGTTACATTGTAAAATAAGTGATTTCTTAAGAGAAATAACTTCAAATACATTTCTATGTTTACAATATTGCTTTAGGTTTTCCAAGAGCTGTTTCATGAATGCATAACATCTTATTTGTGATATTAGTGAAATTACATGATACATTTCTTAAGAGAAATTACTTCAAATACATTTCTACGGTTACAATATTGCTTTAGCATTTTCAAGTGCAGTTTCATGATGTTTGCACAGTTCTGTGTTGATACTCAAATTTACATTAAAATGACATTATAAATCTTATAATGCATGACAACATGTTGTAAATATGCTTATTGACTGGTAATGCTTTCTTTTGCAATGCATAGCATCTTATTTGTGATATTAGTGAAATTACATGATACATTTCTTAAGAGAAATTACTTCAAATACATTTCTATGGTTACAATATTGCTTTAGGTTTTCCAAGAGCTGTTTCATGAAGTTTGCACAGTTCTGTGTTGATATTCAGAGTATTTCATTAAAATGAATGTGTAATTCTTAAAATCATGTAAACATGAAGCAATGATACATTTTGATGTTATGCTTTCTGATTCAATGCATAGCTTCTTATTTGTGACATTAGTGAAAAATCATGTCTCATTGAAATATAAGTGGATTCTGATGAGAAATTATTCAAAAGAACATTTCTAATGTTAAAATATTGCTTTAGCATTTTCAAGTGCTGTTTCATGATGTTTGCACAGTTCTGTGTTGATACTCAAATTTACATTAAAATGACATCATAAATATTATAATGCAGGACAACATGTTGTAAATATGCTTATTGACTGGTAATGCATAATTTTTCAATGCATAGCATCTTATTTGTGATATTAGTGAAAATACATGATATATTGTAAAATAAGTGATTTCTTAAGAGAAATTACTACAAATACATTTCTGTGGTTACAATATTGCTTTAGGTTTTCCAAGAGCTGTTTCATGAAGTTTGCACTGTTCAGTGTTGATTTTCAGAGTATTTCATTAAAATGAATGTGTAATTCTTAAAATCATGTACACATGAAGCAATGATACATTTTGATGTTATGCTTTCTGATTCAATGCATAGCATCCTGTTTTTGACATTAGTGAAAAGTCATGTCTCATTGAACTATAGTGAATTCTGATGACAAATTACTCCAATAGAAGCTTTCTAATGTTAAAATATTGCTTTAGGATTTTCAAGAGCTGTTTCATGATGTTTACACAGTTCTATGTTGACACTCAAATTTACATTAAATTGACATCATAAATCTTATAATGCATGATAACATGTTGTAAATATGCTTATTGACTGGTAATGATTTATTTTGCAATGCATAGCATCTTATTTGTGATGTTAGTGAAATTACATGTTACATTGTAAAATAAGTGATTTCTTAAGAGAAATAACTTCAAATACATTTCTATGTTTACAATATTGCTTTAGGTTTTCCAAGAGCTGTTTCATGAATGCATAGCATCTTATTTGTGATATTAGTGAAATTACATGATACATTTCTTAAGAGAAATTACTTCAAATACATTTCTACGGTTACAATATTGCTTTAGCATTTTCAAGTGCAGTTTCATGATGTTTGCACAGTTCTGTGTTGATACTCAAATTTACATTAAAATGACATTATAAATCTTATAATGCATGACAACATGTTGTAAATATGCTTATTGACTGGTAATGCTTTCTTTTGCAATGCATAGCATCTTATTTGTGATATTAGTGAAATTACATGATACATTTCTTAAGAGAAATTACTTCAAATACATTTCTAAGGTTACAATATTGCTTTAGGTTTTTCAAGAGCTGTTTCATGAAGTTTGCACAGTTCAGTGTTGATTTCCAGAGTATTTCATTAAAATGAATCTGTAATTCTTAAAATCATTTAAACATGAAGCAATGATACATTTTGATAAGTTATGCTGTCTTATTCAATGCATAGCTTCTTGTGACATTAGTGAAAAGTCATGTCACATTGAAATATGAGTGGATTCTGATGAGAAATTATTTCAAAAGAAGCTTTCTAATGTTAAAATATTGCTTTAGCATTTTCAAGTGCAGTTTCATGATGTTTGCACAGTTTTGTGTTGATACTCAAATTTACATTAAAATGACATTATAAATCTTATAATGCATGACAACATGTTGTAAATATGCTTATTGACTGGTAATGCTTTCATTTTCAATGCATAGCATCTTATTTGTGATATTAGTGAAATTACATTTTAATTGTAAAAGAAGTGATTTCTTAAGAGAAATTACTTCAAATACATTTCTGTGGTTACAATATTGCTTTAGGATTTTCAAGAGCTGTTTGCACAGTTCAGTTGATTTCCAGAGAATTTCATTAAAATGAATCTCTAATTCTTAAAATCATGTACACATGAAGCAATGATACATTTTGACAAGTTATGCTGTCTGATTCAATGCATAGCTTCTTATTTGTGACATTAGTGAAAAGTCATGTCTCATTGAAATATAAGTGTATTCTGATGAGAAATTATTCCAAAAGAAGCTTTCTAATGTTAAAATATTGCTTTAGCATTTTCAAGTGCTGTTTCATGATGTTTGCACAGTTCTGTTTCGATACTCAAATTTACATTAAAATGACATCATAAATCTTATAATGCATGACAACATGTTGTAAATATGCTTAATGACGGGTAATGCTTTATTTTACAATGCATAGCATCTTATTTGTGATATTAGTGAAATTACATGATACATTTCTTAAGAGAAATTACTTCAAATACATTTCTATGGTTACAATATTGCTTTAGGTTTTCCAAGAGCTGTTTCATGAAGTTTGCACAGTTCTGTGTTGATACTCAAATTTACATTAAAATGACATCATAAATCTTATAATGCATGACAACATGTTGTAAATATGCTTATTGACTGGTAATGCTTTCATTTTCAATGCATAGCATCTTATTTGTGATATTAGTGAAATTACATTTTAATTGTAAAAGAAGTGATTTCTTAAGAGAAATTACTTCAAATACATTTCTATGGTTACAATATTGCTTTAGGTTTTCCAAGAGCTGTTTCATGAAGTTTGCACAGTTCTGTGTTGATATTCAGAGTATTTCATTAAAATGAATGTGTAATTCTTAAAATCATGTAAACATGAAGCAATGATACATTTTGATGTTATGCTTTCTGATTCAATGCATAGCTTCTTATTTGTGACATTAGTGAAAAATCATGTCTCATTGAAATATAAGTGGATTCTGATGAGAAATTATTCAAAAGAACATTTCTAATGTTAAAATATTGCTTTAGCATTTTCAAGTGCTGTTTCATGATGTTTGCACAGTTCTGTGTTGATAAATTTACATTAAAATGACATCATAAATATTATAATGCAGGACAACATGTTGTAAATATGCTTATTGACTGGTAATGCTTTATTTTTCAATGCATAGCATCTTATTTGTGATATTAGTGAAAATACATGATATATTGTAAAATAAGTGATTTCTTAAGAGAAATTACTACAAATACATTTCTGTGGTTACAATATTGCTTTAGGTTTTTCAAGAGCTGTTTCATGAAGTTTGCACTGTTCAGTGTTGATTTTCAGAGTATTTCATTAAAATGAATGTGTAATTCTTAAAATCATGTACACATGAAGCAATGATACATTTTGATAAGTTATGCTTTCTGATTCAATGCATAGCATCCTGTTTTTGACATTAGTGAAAAGTCATGTCTCATTGAACTATAGTGAATTCTGATGACAAATTACTCCAAAAGAAGCTTTCTAATGTTAAAATATTGCTTTAGGATTTTCAAGAGCTGTTTCATGATGTTTACACAGTTCTATGTTGACACTCAAATTTACATTAAATTGACATCATAAATCTTATAATGCATGATAACATGTTGTAAATATGCTTATTGACTGGTAATGATTTATTTTGCAATGCATAGCATCTTATTTGTGAAGTTAGTGAAATTACATGTTACATTGTAAAATAAGTGATTTCTTAAGAGAAATAACTTCAAATACATTTCTATGTTTACAATATTGCTTTAGGTTTTCCAAGAGCTGTTTCATGAATGCATAGCATCTTATTTGTGATATTAGTGAAATTACATGATACATTTCTTAAGAGAAATTACTTCAAATACATTTCTATGGTTACAATATTGCTTTAGCATTTTCAAGTGCAGTTTCATGATGTTTGCACAGTTCTGTGTTGATACTCAAATTTACATTAAAATGACATCATAAATCTTATAATGCATGACAACATGTTGTAAATATGCTTATTGACTGGTAATGCTTTCATTTTCAATGCATAGCATCTTATTTGTTATATTAGTGAAATTACATTTTAATTGTAAAAGAAGTGATTTCTTAAGAGAAATTACTTCAAATACATTTCTATGGTTACAATATTGCTTTAGGTTTTCCAAGAGCTGTTTCATGAAGTTTGCACAGTTCTGTGTTGATTTTCAGAGTATTTCATTAAAATGAATGTGTAATTCTTAAAATCATGTACACATGAAGCAATGATACATTTTGATGTTATGCTTTCTGATTCAATGCATAGCATCCTGTTTTTGACATTAGTGAAAAGTCATGTCTCATTGAACTATAGTGAATTCTGATGACAAATTACTCCAATAGAAGCTTTCTAATGTTAAAATATTGCTTTAGGATTTTCAAGAGCTGTTTCATGATGTTTACACAGTTCTATGTTGACACTCAAATTTACATTAAATTGACATCATAAATCTTATAATGCATGATAACATGTTGTAAATATGCTTATTGACTGGTAATGATTTATTTTGCAATGCATAGCATCTTATTTGTGATGTTAGTGAAATTACATGTTACATTGTAAAATAAGTGATTTCTTAAGAGAAATAACTTCAAATACATTTCTATGTTTACAATATTGCTTTAGGTTTTCCAAGAGCTGTTTCATGAATGCATAGCATCTTATTTGTGATATTAGTGAAATTACATGATACATTTCTTAAGAGAAATTACTTCAAATACATTTCTACGGTTACAATATTGCTTTAGCATTTTCAAGTGCAGTTTCATGATGTTTGCACAGTTCTGTGTTGATACTCAAATTTACATTAAAATGACATTATAAATCTTATAATGCATGACAACATGTTGTAAATATGCTTATTGACTGGTAATGCTTTCTTTTGCAATGCATAGCATCTTATTTGTGATATTAGTGAAATTACATGATACATTTCTTAAGAGAAATTACTTCAAATACATTTCTAAGGTTACAATATTGCTTTAGGTTTTTCAAGAGCTGTTTCATGAAGTTTGCACAGTTCAGTGTTGATTTCCAGAGTATTTCATTAAAATGAATCTGTAATTCTTAAAATCATTTAAACATGAAGCAATGATACATTTTGATAAGTTATGCTGTCTTATTCAATGCATAGCTTCTTGTGACATTAGTGAAAAGTCATGTCACATTGAAATATGAGTGGATTCTGATGAGAAATTATTTCAAAAGAAGCTTTCTAATGTTAAAATATTGCTTTAGGATTTTCAAGAGCTGTTTGCACAGTTCAGTTGATTTCCAGAGAATTTCATTAAAATGAATCTCTAATTCTTAAAATCATGTACACATGAAGCAATGATACATTTTGACAAGTTATGCTGTCTGATTCAATGCATAGCTTCTTATTTGTGACATTAGTGAAAAGTCATGTCTCATTGAAATATAAGTGTATTCTGATGAGAAATTATTCCAAAAGAAGCTTTCTAATGTTAAAATATTGCTTTAGCATTTTCAAGTGCTGTTTCATGATGTTTGCACAGTTCTGTTTCGATACTCAAATTTACATTAAAATGACATCATAAATCTTATAATGCATGACAACATGTTGTAAATATGCTTAATGACGGGTAATGCTTTATTTTACAATGCATAGCATCTTATTTGTGATATTAGTGAAATTACATGATACATTTCTTAAGAGAAATTACTTCAAATACATTTCTATGGTTACAATATTGCTTTAGGTTTTCCAAGAGCTGTTTCATGAAGTTTGCACAGTTCTGTGTTGATACTCAAATTTACATTAAAATGACATCATAAATCTTATAATGCATGACAACATGTTGTAAATATGCTTATTGACTGGTAATGCTTTCATTTTCAATGCATAGCATCTTATTTGTGATATTAGTGAAATTACATTTTAATTGTAAAAGAAGTGATTTCTTAAGAGAAATTACTTCAAATACATTTCTATGGTTACAATATTGCTTTAGGTTTTCCAAGAGCTGTTTCATGAAGTTTGCACAGTTCTGTGTTGATATTCAGAGTATTTCATTAAAATGAATGTGTAATTCTTAAAATCATGTAAACATGAAGCAATGATACATTTTGATGTTATGCTTTCTGATTCAATGCATAGCTTCTTATTTGTGACATTAGTGAAAAATCATGTCTCATTGAAATATAAGTGGATTCTGATGAGAAATTATTCAAAAGAACATTTCTAATGTTAAAATATTGCTTTAGCATTTTCAAGTGCTGTTTCATGATGTTTGCACAGTTCTGTGTTGATAAATTTACATTAAAATGACATCATAAATATTATAATGCAGGACAACATGTTGTAAATATGCTTATTGACTGGTAATGCTTTATTTTTCAATGCATAGCATCTTATTTGTGCTATTAGTGAAAATACATGATATATTGTAAAATAAGTGATTTCTTAAGAGAAATTACTACAAATACATTTCTGTGGTTACAATATTGCTTTAGGTTTTCCAAGAGCTGTTTCATGAAGTTTGCACTGTTCAGTGTTGATTTTCAGAGTATTTCATTAAAATGAATGTGTAATTCTTAAAATCATGTACACATGAAGCAATGATACATTTTGATAAGTTATGCTTTCTGATTCAATGCATAGCATCCTGTTTTTGACATTAGTGAAAAGTCATGTCTCATTGAACTATAGTGAATTCTGATGACAAATTACTCCAAAAGAAGCTTTCTAATGTTAAAATATTGCTTTAGGATTTTCAAGAGCTGTTTCATGATGTTTACACAGTTCTATGTTGACACTCAAATTTACATTAAATTGACATCATAAATCTTATAATGCATGATAACATGTTGTAAATATGCTTATTGACTGGTAATGATTTATTTTGCAATGCATAGCATCTTATTTGTGATGTTAGTGAAATTACATGTTACATTGTAAAATAAGTGATTTCTTAAGAGAAATAACTTCAAATACATTTCTATGTTTACAATATTGCTTTAGGTTTTCCAAGAGCTGTTTCATGAATGCATAGCATCTTATTTGTGATATTAGTGAAATTACATGATACATTTCTTAAGAGAAATTACTTCAAATACATTTCTATGGTTACAATATTGCTTTAGCATTTTCAAGTGCAGTTTCATGATGTTTGCACAGTTCTGTGTTGATACTCAAATTTACATTAAAATGACATTATAAATCTTATAATGCATGACAACATGTTGTAAATATGCTTATTGACTGGTAATGCTTTCTTTTGCAATGCATAGCATCTTATTTGTGATATTAGTGAAATTACATTTTAATTGTAAAAGAAGTGATTTCTTAAGAGAAATTACTTCAAATACATTTCTATGGTTACAATATTGCTTTAGGATTTTCAAGAGCTGTTTCATGAAGTTTGCACAGTTCAGTGTTGATTTCCAGAGAATTTCATTAAAATGAATCTCTAATTCTTAAAATCATGTACACATGAAGCAATGATACATTTTGACAAGTTATGCTGTCTGATTCAATGCATAGCTTCTTATTTGTGACATTAGTGAAAAGTCATGTCTCATTGAAATATAAGTGGATTCTGATGAGAAATTATTCCAAAAGAAGCTTTCTAATGTTAAAATATTGCTTTAGCATTTTCAAGTGCTGTTTCATGATGTTTGCACAGTTCTGTGTTGATACTCAAATTTACATTAACATGACATCATAAATCTTATAATGCATGATAACATGTTGTAAATATGCTAATTGACTGGTAATGCTTTCTTTTGCAATGCATAGCATCTTATTTGTGATATTAGTGAAATTACATGATACATTTCTTAAGAGAAATTACTTCAAATACATTTCTATGGTTACAATATTGCTTTCGGATTTTCAAGAGCTGTTTCATGAAGTTTGCACAGTTCAGTGTTGATTTCCAGAGTATTTCATTAAAATGAATCTGTAATTCTTAAAATCATTTAAACATGAAGCAATGATACATTTTGATAAGTTATGCTGTCTGATTCAATGCATAGCTTCTTGTGAAATTAGTGAAAAGTCATGTCTCATTGAAATATAAGTGCATTCTGATGAGAAATTATTCAAAAGAAGCTTTCTAATGTTAAAATATTGCTTTAGCATTTTCAAGTGCAGTTTCATGATGTTTGCACAGTTCTGTGTTGATACTCAAATTTACATTAAAATGACATCATAAATCTTATAATGCATGACAACATGTTGTAAATATGCTTATTGACTGGTAATGCTTTCATTTTCAATGCATAGCATCTTATTTGTGATATTAGTGAAAGTACGTTACATTTTAAAAGAAGTGATTTCTTAAGAGAAATTACTTCAAATACATTTCTATGGTTACAATATTGCTTTAGAATTTTCAAGAGCTGTTTCATGAAGTTTGCACAGTTCAGTGTTGATTTCAGAGAATTTCATTAAAATGAATCTCTAATTCTTAAAATCATGTACACATGAAGCAATGACACATTTTGACAAGTTATGCTGTCTGATTCAATGCATAGCTTCTTATTTGTGACATTAGTGAAAAGTCATGTCTCATTGAAATATAAGTGTATTCTGATGAGAAATTATTCCAAAAGAAGCTTTCTAATGTTAAAATATTGCTTTAGCATTTTCAAGTGCTGTTTCATGATGTTTGCACAGTTCTGTGTCGATACTCAAATTTACATTAAAATGACATCATAAATCTTATAATGCATGACAACATGTTGTAAATATGCTTAATGACGGGTAATGCTTTATTTTACAATGCATAGCATCTTATTTGTGATATTAGTGAAATTACATGATACATTTCTTAAGAGAAATTACTTCAAATACATTTCTATGGTTACAATATTGCTTTAGGTTTTCCAAGAGCTGTTTCATGAAGTTTGCACAGTTCTGTGTTGATATTCAGAGTATTTCATTAAAATGAATCTGTAATTCTTAAAATCATTTAAACATGAAGCAATGATACATTTTGATGTTATGCTTTCTGATTCAATGCATAGCTTCTTGTGACATTAGTGAAAAGTCATGTCACATTGAAATATGAGTGGATTCTGATGAGAAATTATTTCAAAAGAAGCTTTCTAATGTTAAAATATTGCTTTAGCATTTTCAAGTGCAGTTTCATGATGTTTGCACAGTTCTGTGTTGATTCTCAAATTTACATTAAAATGACATTATAAATCTTATAATGCATGACAACATGTTGTAAATATGCTTATTGACTGGTAATGCTTTCATTTTCAATGCATAGCATCTTATTTGTGATATTAGTGAAATTACATTTTAATTGTAAAAGAAGTGATTTCTTAAGAGAAATTACTTCAAATACATTTCTGTGGTTACAATATTGCTTTAGGATTTTCAAGAGCTGTTTCATGAAGTTTGCACAGTTCAGTTGATTTCCAGAGAATTTCATTAAAATGAATCTCTAATTCTTAAAATCATGTACACATGAAGCAATGATACATTTTGACAAGTTATGCTGTCTGATTCAATGCATAGCTTCTTATTTGTGACATTAGTGAAAAGTCATGTCTCATTGAAATATAAGTGTATTCTGATGAGAAATTATTCCAAAAGAAGCTTTCTAATGTTAAAATATTGCTTTAGCATTTTCAAGTGCTGTTTCATGATGTTTGCACAGTTCTGTGTCGATACTCAAATTTACATTAAAATGACATCATAAATCTTATAATGCATGAAAACATGTTGTAAATATGCTTAATGACGGGTAATGCTTTATTTTACAATGCATAGCATCTTATTTGTGATATTAGTGAAATTACATGATACATTTCTTAAGAGAAATTACTTCAAATACATTTCTATGGTTACAATATTGCTTTAGGTTTTCCAAGAGCTGTTTCATGAAGTTTGCACAGTTCTGTGTTGATATTCAGAGTATTTAATTAAAATGAATGTGTAATTCTTAAAATCATGTAAACATGAAGCAATGATACATTTTGATGTTATGCTTTCTGATTCAATGCATAGCTTCTTATTTGTGACATTAGTGAAAAGTCATGTCTCATTGAAATATAAGTGCATTCTGATGAGAAATTATTCAAAAGAAGCTTTCTAATGTAAAAATATTGCTTTAGCATTTTCAAGTGCAGTTTCATGATGTTTGCACAGTTCTGTGTTGATACTCAAATTTACATTAAAATGACATCATAAATCTTATAATGCATGACAACATGTTGTAAATATGCTTATTGACTGGTAATGCTTTCATTTTCAATGCATAGCATCTTATTTGTGATATTAGTGAAATTACATTTTAATTGTAAAAGAAGTGATTTCTTAAGAGAAATTACTTCAAATACATTTCTATGGTTACAATATTGCTTTAGGATTTTCAAGAGCTGTTTCATGAAGTTTGCACAGTTCAGTGTTGATTTCCAGAGAATTTCATTAAAATGAATCTCTAATTCTTAAAATCATGTACACATGAAGCAATGATACATTTTGACAAGTTATGCTGTCTGATTCAATGCATAGCTTCTTATTTGTGACATTAGTGAAAAGTCATGTCTCATTGAAATATAAGTGGATTCTGATGAGAAATTATTCCAAAAGAAGCTTTCTAATGTTAAAATATTGCTTTAGCATTTTCAAGTGCTGTTTCATGATGTTTGCACAGTTCTGTGTTGATACTCAAATTTACATTAACATGACATCATAAATCTTATAATGCATGATAACATGTTGTAAATATGCTAATTGACTGGTAATGCTTTCTTTTGCAATGCATAGCATCTTATTTGTGATATTAGTGAAATTACATGATACATTTCTTAAGAGAAATTACTTCAAATACATTTCTATGGTTACAATATTGCTTTAGTATTTTCAAGAGCTGTTTCATGAAGTTTGCACAGTTCAGTGTTGATTTCCAGAATATTTCATTAAAATGAATCTGTAATTCTTAAAATCATTTAAACATGAAGCAATGATACATTTTGATAAGTTATGCTGTCTTATTCAATGCATAGCTTCTTGTGACATTAGTGAAAAGTCATGTCTCATTGAAATATAAGTGGATTCTGATGAGAAATTATTTCAAAAGAAGCTTTCTAATGTTAAAATATTGCTTTAGCATTTTCAAGTGCAGTTTCATGATGTTTGCACAGTTCTGTGTTGATACTCAAATTTACATTAAAATGACATCATAAATCTTATAATGCATGACAACATGTTGTAAATATGCTTATTGACTGGTAATGCTTTCATTTTCAATGCATAGCATCTTATTTGTGATATTAGTGAAATTACATTTTAATTGTAAAAGAAGTGATTTCTTAAGAGAAATTACTTCAAATACATTTCTATGGTTACAATATTGCTTTAGGATTTTCAAGAGCTGTTTCATGAAGTTTGCACAGTTCAGTGTTGATTTCCAGAGAATTTCATTAAAATGAATCTCTAATTCTTAAAATCATGTACACATGAAGCAATGATACATTTTGACAAGTTATGCTGTCTGATTCAATGCATAGCTTCTTATTTGTGACATTAGTGAAAAGTCATGTCTCATTGAAATATAAGTGTATTCTGATGAGAAATTATTCCAAAAGAAGCTTTCTAATGTTAAAATATTGCTTTAGCATTTTCAAGTGCTGTTTCATGATGTTTGCACAGTTCTGTGTCGATACTCAAATTTACATTAAAATGACATCATAAATCTTATAATGCATGACAACATGTTGTAAATATGCTTAATGACGGGTAATGCTTTATTTTACAATGCATAGCATCTTATTTGTGATATTAGTGAAATTACATGATACATTTCTTAAGAGAAATTACTTCAAATACATTTCTATGGTTACAATATTGCTTTAGGTTTTCCAAGAGCTGTTTCATGAAGTTTGCACAGTTCTGTGTTGATATTCAGAGTATTTCATTAAAATGAATGTGTAATTCTTAAAATCATGTAAACATGAAGCAATGATACATTTTGATGTTATGCTTTCTGATTCAATGCATAGCTTCTTATTTGTGACATTAGTGAAAAGTCATGTCTCATTGAAATATAAGTGGATTCTGATGAGAAATTATTTCAAAAGAAGCTTTCTAATGTTAAAATATTGCTTTAGCATTTTCAAGTGCAGTTTCATGATGTTTGCACAGTTCTGTGTTGATACTCAAATTTACATTAAAATGACATCATAAATCTTATAATGCATGACAACATGTTGTAAATATGCTTATTGACTGGTAATGCTTTCATTTTCAATGCATAGCATCTTATTTGTGATATTAGTGAAATTACATTTTAATTGTAAAAGAAGTGATTTCTTAAGAGAAATTACTTCAAATACATTTCTGTGGTTACAATATTGCTTTAGGATTTTCAAGAGCTGTTTCATGAAGTTTGCACAGTTCAGTGTTGATTTCCAGAGAATTTCATTAAAATGAATCTCTAATTCTTAAAATCATGTACACATGAAGCAATGATACATTTTGACAAGTTATGCTGTCTGATTCAATGCATAGCTTCTTATTTGTGACATTAGTGAAAAGTCATGTCTCATTGAAATATAAGTGTATTCTGATGAGAAATTATTCCAAAAGAAGCTTTCTAATGTTAAAATATTGCTTTAGCATTTTCAAGTGCTGTTTCATGATGTTTGCACAGTTCTGTGTCGATACTCAAATTTACATTAAAATGACATCATAAATCTTATAATGCATGACAACATGTTGTAAATATGCTTAATGACTGGTAATGCTTTATTTTACAATGCATAGCATCTTATTTGTGATATTAGTGAAATTACATGATACATTTCTTAAGAGAAATTACTTCAAATACATTTCTATGGTTACAATATTGCTTTAGGTTTTCCAAGAGCTGTTTCATGAAGTTTGCACAGTTCTGTGTTGATATTCAGAGTATTTCATTAAAATGAATGTGTAATTCTTAAAATCATGTAAACATGAAGCAATGATACATTTTGATGTTATGCTTTCTGATTCAATGCATAGCTTCTTATTTGTGACATTAGTGAAAAGTCATGTCTCATTGAAATATAAGTGCATTCTGATGAGAAATTATTCAAAAGAAGCTTTCTAATGTTAAAATATTGCTTTAGCATTTTCAAGTGCAGTTTCATGATGTTTGCACAGTTCTGTGTTGATACTCAAATTTACATTAAAATGACATCATAAATCTTATAATGCATGACAACATGTTGTAAATATGCTTATTGACTGGTAATGCTTTCATTTTCAATGCATAGCATCTTATTTGTGATATTAGTGAAATTACATTTTAATTGTAAAAGAAGTGATTTCTTAAGAGAAATTACTTCAAATACATTTCTATGGTTACAATATTGCTTTAGGATTTTCAAGAGCTGTTTCATGAAGTTTGCACAGTTCAGTGTTGATTTCCAGAGAATTTCATTAAAATGAATCTCTAATTCTTAAAATCATGTACACATGAAGCAATGATACATTTTGACAAGTTATGCTGTCTGATTCAATGCATAGCTTCTTATTTGTGACATTAGTGAAAAGTCATGTCTCATTGAAATATAAGTGGATTCTGATGAGAAATTATTCCAAAAGAAGCTTTCTAATGTTAAAATATTGCTTTAGCATTTTCAAGTGCTGTTTCATGATGTTTGCACAGTTCTGTGTTGATACTCAAATTTACATTAACATGACATCATAAATCTTATAATGCATGATAACATGTTGTAAATATGCTAATTGACTGGTAATGCTTTCTTTTGCAATGCATAGCATCTTATTTGTGATATTAGTGAAATTACATGATACATTTCTTAAGAGAAATTACTTCAAATACATTTCTATGGTTACAATATTGCTTTAGTATTTTCAAGAGCTGTTTCATGAAGTTTGCACAGTTCAGTGTTGATTTCCAGAATATTTCATTAAAATGAATCTGTAATTCTTAAAATCATTTAAACATGAAGCAATGATACATTTTGATAAGTTATGCTGTCTTATTCAATGCATAGCTTCTTGTGACATTAGTGAAAAGTCATGTCACATTGAAATATGAGTGGATTCTGATGAGAAATTATTTCAAAAGAAGCTTTCTAATGTTAAAATATTGCTTTAGCATTTTCAAGTGCAGTTTCATGATGTTTGCACAGTTCTGTGTTGATTCTCAAATTTACATTAAAATGACATTATAAATCTTATAATGCATGACAACATGTTGTAAATATGCTTATTGACTGGTAATGCTTTCATTTTCAATGCATAGCATCTTATTTGTGATATTAGTGAAATTACATTTTAATTGTAAAAGAAGTGATTTCTTAAGAGAAATTACTTCAAATACATTTCTGTGGTTACAATATTGCTTTAGGATTTTCAAGAGCTGTTTCATGAAGTTTGCACAGTTCAGTGTTGATTTCCAGAGAATTTCATTAAAATGAATCTCTAATTCTTAAAATCATGTACACATGAAGCAATGATACATTTTGATAAGTTATGCTGTCTGATTCAATGCATAGCTTCTTATTTGTGACATTAGTGAAAAGTCATGTCTCATTGAAATATAAGTGCATTCTGATGAGAAATTATTCCAAAAGAAGCTTTCTAATGTTAAAATATTGCTTTAGCATTTTCAAGTGCAGTTTCATGATGTTTGCACAGTTCTGTGTTGATACTCAAATTTACATTAAAATGACATCATAAATCTTATAATGCATGACAACATGTTGTAAATATGCTTATTGACTGGTAATGCTTTCATTTTCAATGCATAGCATCTTATTTGTGATATTAGTGAAATTACATTTTAATTGTAAAAGAAGTGATTTCTTAAGAGAAATTACTTCAAATACATTTCTATGGTTACAATATTGCTTTAGGATTTTCAAGAGCTGTTTCATGAAGTTTGCACAGTTCAGTGTTGATTTCAGAGAATTTCATTAAAATGAATCTCTAATTCTTAAAATCATGTACACATGAAGCAATGATACATTTTGACAAGTTATGCTGTCTGATTCAATGCATAGCTTCTTATTTGTGACATTAGTGAAAAGTCATGTCTCATTGAAATATAAGTGTATTCTGATGAGAAATTATTCCAAAAGAAGCTTTCTAATGTTAAAATATTGCTTTAGCATTTTCAAGTGCTGTTTCATGATGTTTGCACAGTTCTGTGTCGATACTCAAATTTACATTAAAATGACATCATAAATCTTATAATGCATGACAACATGTTGTAAATATGCTTAATGACTGGTAATGCTTTATTTTACAATGCATAGCATCTTATTTGTGATATTAGTGAAATTACATGATACATTTCTTAAGAGAAATTACTTCAAATACATTTCTATGGTTACAATATTGCTTTAGGTTTTCCAAGAGCTGTTTCATGAAGTTTGCACAGTTCTGTGTTGATATTCAGAGTATTTCATTAAAATGAATGTGTAATTCTTAAAATCATGTAAACATGAAGCAATGATACATTTTGATAGTTATGCTTTCTGATTCAATGCATAGCTTCTTATTTGTGACATTAGTGAAAAGTCATGTCTCATTGAAATATAAGTGCATTCTGATGAGAAATTATTCAAAAGAAGCTTTCTAATGTTAAAATATTGCTTTAGCATTTTCAAGTGCAGTTTCATGATGTTTGCACAGTTCTGTGTTGATACTCAAATTTACATTAAAATGACATCATAAATCTTATAATGCATGACAACATGTTGTAAATATGCTTATTGACTGGTAATGCTTTCATTTTCAATGCATAGCATCTTATTTGTGATATTAGTGAAATTACATTTTAATTGTAAAAGAAGTGATTTCTTAAGAGAAATTACTTCAAATACATTTCTATGGTTACAATATTGCTTTAGGATTTTCAAGAGCTGTTTCATGAAGTTTGCACAGTTCAGTGTTGATTTCCAGAGAATTTCATTAAAATGAATCTCTAATTCTTAAAATCATGTACACATGAAGCAATGATACATTTTGACAAGTTATGCTGTCTGATTCAATGCATAGCTTCTTATTTGTGACATTAGTGAAAAGTCATGTCTCATTGAAATATAAGTGGATTCTGATGAGAAATTATTCCAAAAGAAGCTTTCTAATGTTAAAATATTGCTTTAGCATTTTCAAGTGCTGTTTCATGATGTTTGCACAGTTCTGTGTTGATACTCAAATTTACATTAACATGACATCATAAATCTTATAATGCATGATAACATGTTGTAAATATGCTAATTGACTGGTAATGCTTTCTTTTGCAATGCATAGCATCTTATTTGTGATATTAGTGAAATTACATGATACATTTCTTAAGAGAAATTACTTCAAATACATTTCTATGGTTACAATATTGCTTTAGGATTTTCAAGAGCTGTTTCATGAAGTTTGCACAGTTCAGTGTTGATTTCCAGAGTATTTCATTAAAATGAATCTGTAATTCTTAAAATCATTTAAACATGAAGCAATGATACATTTTGATAAGTTATGCTGTCTGATTCAATGCATAGCTTCTTTGTGACATTAGTGAAAAGTCATGTCTCATTGAAATATAAGTGGATTCTGATGAGAAATTATTTCAAAAGAAGCTTTCTAATGTTAAAATATTGCTTTAGCATTTTCAAGTGCAGTTTCATGATGTTTGCACAGTTCTGTGTTGATACTCAAATTTACATTAAAATGACATCATAAATCTTATAATGCATGACAACATGTTGTAAATATGCTTATTGACTGGTAATGCTTTCATTTTCAATGCATAGCATCTTATTTGTGATATTAGTGAAATTACATTTTAATTGTAAAAGAAGTGATTTCTTAAGAGAAATTACTTCAAATACATTTCTGTGGTTACAATATTGCTTTAGGATTTTCAAGAGCTGTTTCATGAAGTTTGCACAGTTCAGTGTTGATTTCCAGAGAATTTCATTAAAATGAATCTCTAATTCTTAAAATCATGTACACATGAAGCAATGATACATTTTGACAAGTTATGCTGTCTGATTCAATGCATAGCTTCTTATTTGTGACATTAGTGAAAAGTCATGTCTCATTGAAATATAAGTGTATTCTGATGAGAAATTATTCCAAAAGAAGCTTTCTAATGTTAAAATATTGCTTTAGCATTTTCAAGTGCTGTTTCATGATGTTTGCACAGTTCTGTGTCGATACTCAAATTTACATTAAAATGACATCATAAATCTTATAATGCATGACAACATGTTGTAAATATGCTTAATGACTGGTAATGCTTTATTTTACAATGCATAGCATCTTATTTGTGATATTAGTGAAATTACATGATACATTTCTTAAGAGAAATTACTTCAAATACATTTCTATGGTTACAATATTGCTTTAGGTTTTCCAAGAGCTGTTTCATGAAGTTTGCACAGTTCTGTGTTGATATTCAGAGTATTTCATTAAAATGAATCTGTAATTCTTAAAATCATGTAAACATGAAGCAATGATACATTTTGATGTTATGCTTTCTGATTCAATGCATAGCTTCTTATTTGTGACATTAGTGAAAAGTCATGTCTCATTGAAATATAAGTGGATTCTGATGAGAAATTATTCAAAAGAAGCTTTCTAATGTTAAAATATTGCTTTAGCATTTTCAAGTGCAGTTTCATGATGTTTGCACAGTTCTGTGTTGATACTCAAATTTACATTAAAATGACATCATAAATCTTATAATGCATGACAACATGTTGTAAATATGCTTATTGACTGGTAATGCTTTCATTTTCAATGCATAGCATCTTATTTGTGATATTAGTGAAATTACATTTTAATTGTAAAAGAAGTGATTTCTTAAGAGAAATTACTTCAAATACATTTCTATGGTTACAATATTGCTTTAGGATTTTCAAGAGCTGTTTCATGAAGTTTGCACAGTTCAGTGTTGATTTCAGAGAATTTCATTAAAATGAATCTCTAATTCTTAAAATCATGTACACATGAAGCAATGATACATTTTGACAAGTTATGCTGTCTGATTCAATGCATAGCTTCTTATTTGTGACATTAGTGAAAAGTCATGTCTCATTGAAATATAAGTGGATTCTGATGAGAAATTATTCCAAAAGAAGCTTTCTAATGTTAAAATATTGCTTTAGCATTTTCAAGTGCTGTTTCATGATGTTTGCACAGTTCTGTGTTGATACTCAAATTTACATTAAAATGACATCATAAATCTTATAATGCATGATAACATGTTGTAAATATGCTTAATTGACTGGTAATGCTTTATTTTGCAATGCATAGCATCTTATTTGTGATATTAGTGAAATTACATGATACATTTCTTAAGAGAAATTACTTCAAATACATTTCTATGGTTACAATATTGCTTTAGGATTTTCAAGAGCTGTTTCATGAAGTTTGCACAGTTCAGTGTTGATTTCCAGAGTATTTCATTAAAATGAATCTGTAATTCTTAAAATCATGTAAACATGAAGCAATGATACATTTTGATAAGTTATGCTGTCTGATTCAATGCATAGCTTCTATTTGTGACATTAGTGAAAAGTCATGTCTCATTGAAATATAAGTGGATTCTGATGAGAAATTATTTCAAAAGAAGCTTTCTAATGTTAAAATATTGCTTTAGCATTTTCAAGTGCAGTTTCATGATGTTTGCACAGTTCTGTGTTGATACTCAAATTTACATTAAAATGACATCATAAATCTTATAATGCATGACAACATGTTGTAAATATGCTTATTGACTGGTAATGCTTTCATTTTCAATGCATAGCATCTTATTTGTGATATTAGTGAAATTACATTTTAATTGTAAAAGAAGTGATTTCTTAAGAGAAATTACTTCAAATACATTTCTATGGTTACAATATTGCTTTAGGATTTTCAAGAGCTGTTTCATGAAGTTTGCACAGTTCAGTGTTGATTTTCAGAGTATTTCATTAAAATGAATCTGTAATTCTTAAAATCATGTAAACATGAAGCAATGATACATTTTGATAAGTTATGCTGTCTGATTCAATGCATAGCTTCATTTGTGACATTAGTGAAAAGTCATGTCTCATTGAAATATAAGTGGATTCTGATGAGAAATTATTTCAAAAGAAGCTTTCTAATGTTAAAATATTGCTTTAGCATTTTCAAGTGCAGTTTCATGATGTTTGCACAGTTCTGTGTTGATACTCAAATTTACATTAAAATGACATCATAAATCTTATAATGCATGACAACATGTTGTAAATATGCTTATTGACTGGTAATGCTTTCATTTTCAATGCATAGCATCTTATTTGTGATATTAGTGAAATTACATTTTAATTGTAAAAGAAGTGATTTCTTAAGAGAAATTACTTCAAATACATTTCTGTGGTTACAATATTGCTTTAGGATTTTCAAGAGCTGTTTCATGAAGTTTGCACAGTTCAGTGTTGATTTCCAGAGAATTTCATTAAAATGAATCTCTAATTCTTAAAATCATGTACACATGAAGCAATGATACATTTTGACAAGTTATGCTGTCTGATTCAATGCATAGCTTCTTATTTGTGACATTAGTGAAAAGTCATGTCTCATTGAAATATAAGTGTATTCTGATGAGAAATTATTCCAAAAGAAGCTTTCTAATGTTAAAATATTGCTTTAGCATTTTCAAGTGCTGTTTCATGATGTTTGCACAGTTCTGTGTTGATACTCAAATTTACATTAAAATGACATCATAAATCTTATAATGCATGATAACATGTTGTAAATATGCTTAATTGACTGGTAATGCTTTATTTTACAATGCATAGCATCTTATTTGTGATATTAGTGAAATTACATGATACATTTCTTAAGAGAAATTACTTCAAATACATTTCTATGGTTACAATATTGCTTTAGGTTTTCCAAGAGCTGTTTCATGAAGTTTGCACAGTTCTGTGTTGATATTCAGAGTATTTCATTAAAATGAATGTGTAATTCTTAAAATCATGTAAACATGAAGCAATGATACATTTTGATGTTATGCTTTCTGATTCAATGCATAGCTTCTTATTTGTGACATTAGTGAAAAGTCATGTCTCATTGAAATATAAGTGCATTCTGATGAGAAATTATTCAAAAGAAGCTTTCTAATGTTAAAATATTGCTTTAGCATTTTCAAGTGCAGTTTCATGATGTTTGCACAGTTCTGTGTTGATACTCAAATTTACATTAAAATGACATCATAAATCTTATAATGCATGACAACATGTTGTAAATATGCTTATTGACTGGTAATGCTTTCATTTTCAATGCATAGCATCTTATTTGTGATATTAGTGAAATTACATTTTAATTGTAAAAGAAGTGATTTCTTAAGAGAAATTACTTCAAATACATTTCTATGGTTACAATATTGCTTTAGGATTTTCAAGAGCTGTTTCATGAAGTTTGCACAGTTCAGTGTTGATTTCCAGAGAATTTCATTAAAATGAATCTCTAATTCTTAAAATCATGTACACATGAAGCAATGATACATTTTGACAAGTTATGCTGTCTGATTCAATGCATAGCTTCTTATTTGTGACATTAGTGAAAAGTCATGTCTCATTGAAATATAAGTGGATTCTGATGAGAAATTATTCCAAAAGAAGCTTTCTAATGTTAAAATATTGCTTTAGCATTTTCAAGTGCTGTTTCATGATGTTTGCACAGTTCTGTGTTGATACTCAAATTTACATTAACATGACATCATAAATCTTATAATGCATGATAACATGTTGTAAATATGCTAATTGACTGGTAATGCTTTCTTTTGCAATGCATAGCATCTTATTTGTGATATTAGTGAAATTACATGATACATTTCTTAAGAGAAATTACTTCAAATACATTTCTATGGTTACAATATTGCTTTAGGATTTTCAAGAGCTGTTTCATGAAGTTTGCACAGTTCAGTGTTGATTTCCAGAGTATTTCATTAAAATGAATCTGTAATTCTTAAAATCATTTAAACATGAAGCAATGATACATTTTGATAAGTTATGCTGTCTGATTCAATGCATAGCTTCTTGTGACATTAGTGAAAAGTCATGTCTCATTGAAATATAAGTGCATTCTGATGAGAAATTATTCAAAAGAAGCTTTCTAATGTTAAAATATTGCTTTAGCATTTTCAAGTGCAGTTTCATGATGTTTGCACAGTTCTGTGTTGATACTCAAATTTACATTAAAATGACATCATAAATCTTATAATGCATGACAACATGTTGTAAATATGCTTATTGACTGGTAATGCTTTCATTTTCAATGCATAGCATCTTATTTGTGATATTAGTGAAATTACATTTTAATTGTAAAAGAAGTGATTTCTTAAGAGAAATTACTTCAAATACATTTCTATGGTTACAATATTGCTTTAGGATTTTCAAGAGCTGTTTCATGAAGTTTGCACAGTTCAGTGTTGATTTCCAGAGAATTTCATTAAAATGAATCTCTAATTCTTAAAATCATGTACACATGAAGCAATGATACATTTTGACAAGTTATGCTGTCTGATTCAATGCATAGCTTCTTATTTGTGACATTAGTGAAAAGTCATGTCTCATTGAAATATAAGTGTATTCTGATGAGAAATTATTCCAAAAGAAGCTTTCTAATGTTAAAATATTGCTTTAGCATTTTCAAGTGCTGTTTCATGATGTTTGCACAGTTCTGTGTCGATACTCAAATTTACATTAAAATGACATCATAAATCTTATAATGCATGACAACATGTTGTAAATATGCTTAATTGACTGGTAATGCTTTATTTTACAATGCATAGCATCTTATTTGTGATATTAGTGAAATTACATGATACATTTCTTAAGAGAAATTACTTCAAATACATTTCTATGGTTACAATATTGCTTTAGGTTTTCCAAGAGCTGTTTCATGAAGTTTGCACAGTTCTGTGTTGATATTCAGAGTATTTCATTAAAATGAATCTGTAATTCTTAAAATCATTTAAACATGAAGCAATGATACATTTTGATGTTATGCTTTCTGATTCAATGCATAGCTTCTTTGTGACATTAGTGAAAAGTCATGTCTCATTGAAATATAAGTGGATTCTGATGAGAAATTATTTCAAAAGAAGCTTTCTAATGTTAAAATATTGCTTTAGCATTTTCAAGTGCAGTTTCATGATGTTTGCACAGTTCTGTGTTGATACTCAAATTTACATTAAAATGACATCATAAATCTTATAATGCATGACAACATGTTGTAAATATGCTTATTGACTGGTAATGCTTTCATTTTCAATGCATAGCATCTTATTTGTGATATTAGTGAAATTACATTTTAATTGTAAAAGAAGTGATTTCTTAAGAGAAATTACTTCAAATACATTTCTGTGGTTACAATATTGCTTTAGGATTTTCAAGAGCTGTTTCATGAAGTTTGCACAGTTCAGTGTTGATTTCCAGAGAATTTCATTAAAATGAATCTCTAATTCTTAAAATCATGTACACATGAAGCAATGATACATTTTGACAAGTTATGCTGTCTGATTCAATGCATAGCTTCTTATTTGTGACATTAGTGAAAAGTCATGTCTCATTGAAATATAAGTGTATTCTGATGAGAAATTATTCCAAAAGAAGCTTTCTAATGTTAAAATATTGCTTTAGCATTTTCAAGTGCTGTTTCATGATGTTTGCACAGTTCTGTGTCGATACTCAAATTTACATTAAAATGACATCATAAATCTTATAATGCATGACAACATGTTGTAAATATGCTTAATGACTGGTAATGCTTTATTTTACAATGCATAGCATCTTATTTGTGATATTAGTGAAATTACATGATACATTTCTTAAGAGAAATTACTTCAAATACATTTCTATGGTTACAATATTGCTTTAGGTTTTCCAAGAGCTGTTTCATGAAGTTTGCACAGTTCTGTGTTGATATTCAGAGTATTTCATTAAAATGAATGTGTAATTCTTAAAATCATGTAAACATGAAGCAATGATACATTTTGATGTTATGCTTTCTGATTCAATGCATAGCTTCTTATTTGTGACATTAGTGAAAAGTCATGTCTCATTGAAATATAAGTGCATTCTGATGAGAAATTATTCAAAAGAAGCTTTCTAATGTTAAAATATTGCTTTAGCATTTTCAAGTGCAGTTTCATGATGTTTGCACAGTTCTGTGTTGATACTCAAATTTACATTAAAATGACATCATAAATCTTATAATGCATGACAACATGTTGTAAATATGCTTATTGACTGGTAATGCTTTCATTTTCAATGCATAGCATCTTATTTGTGATATTAGTGAAATTACATGTTAATTGTAAAAGAAGTGATTTCTTAAGAGAAATTACTTCAAATACATTTCTATGGTTACAATATTGCTTTAGGATTTTCAAGAGCTGTTTCATGAAGTTTGCACAGTTCAGTGTTGATTTTCAGAGTATTTCATTAAAATGAATCTGTAATTCTTAAAATCATTTAAACATGAAGCAATGATACATTTTGATAAGTTATGCTGTCTGATTCAATGCATAGCTTCTTTGTGACATTAGTGAAAAGTCATGTCACATTGAAATATGAGTGGATTCTGATGAGAAATTATTTCAAAAGAAGCTTTCTAATGTTAAAATATTGCTTTAGCATTTTCAAGTGCAGTTTCATGATGTTTGCACAGTTCTGTGTTGATTCTCAAATTTACATTAAAATGACATTATAAATCTTATAATGCATGACAACATGTTGTAAATATGCTTATTGACTGGTAATGCTTTCATTTTCAATGCATAGCATCTTATTTGTGATATTAGTGAAATTACATTTTAATTGTAAAAGAAGTGATTTCTTAAGAGAAATTACTTCAAATACATTTCTGTGGTTACAATATTGCTTTAGGATTTTCAAGAGCTGTTTCATGAAGTTTGCACAGTTCAGTTGATTTCCAGAGAATTTCATTAAAATGAATCTCTAATTCTTAAAATCATGTACACATGAAGCAATGATACATTTTGACAAGTTATGCTGTCTGATTCAATGCATAGCTTCTTATTTGTGACATTAGTGAAAAGTCATGTCTCATTGAAATATAAGTGTATTCTGATGAGAAATTATTCCAAAAGAAGCTTTCTAATGTTAAAATATTGCTTTAGCATTTTCAAGTGCTGTTTCATGATGTTTGCACAGTTCTGTGTCGATACTCAAATTTACATTAAAATGACATCATAAATCTTATAATGCATGAAAACATGTTGTAAATATGCTTAATGACGGGTAATGCTTTATTTTACAATGCATAGCATCTTATTTGTGATATTAGTGAAATTACATGATACATTTCTTAAGAGAAATTACTTCAAATACATTTCTATGGTTACAATATTGCTTTAGGTTTTCCAAGAGCTGTTTCATGAAGTTTGCACAGTTCTGTGTTGATATTCAGAGTATTTCATTAAAATGAATGTGTAATTCTTAAAATCATGTAAACATGAAGCAATGATACATTTTGATGTTATGCTTTCTGATTCAATGCATAGCTTCTTATTTGTGACATTAGTGAAAAGTCATGTCTCATTGAAATATAAGTGCATTCTGATGAGAAATTATTCAAAAGAAGCTTTCTAATGTTAAAATATTGCTTTAGCATTTTCAAGTGCAGTTTCATGATGTTTGCACAGTTCTGTGTTGATACTCAAATTTACATTAAAATGACATCATAAATCTTATAATGCATGACAACATGTTGTAAATATGCTTATTGACTGGTAATGCTTTCATTTTCAATGCATAGCATCTTATTTGTGATATTAGTGAAATTACATTTTAATTGTAAAAGAAGTGATTTCTTAAGAGAAATTACTTCAAATACATTTCTATGGTTACAATATTGCTTTAGGATTTTCAAGAGCTGTTTCATGAAGTTTGCACAGTTCAGTGTTGATTTCCAGAGAATTTCATTAAAATGAATCTCTAATTCTTAAAATCATGTACACATGAAGCAATGATACATTTTGACAAGTTATGCTGTCTGATTCAATGCATAGCTTCTTATTTGTGACATTAGTGAAAAGTCATGTCTCATTGAAATATAAGTGGATTCTGATGAGAAATTATTCCAAAAGAAGCTTTCTAATGTTAAAATATTGCTTTAGCATTTTCAAGTGCTGTTTCATGATGTTTGCACAGTTCTGTGTTGATACTCAAATTTACATTAACATGACATCATAAATCTTATAATGCATGATAACATGTTGTAAATATGCTAATTGACTGGTAATGCTTTCTTTTGCAATGCATAGCATCTTATTTGTGATATTAGTGAAATTACATGATACATTTCTTAAGAGAAATTACTTCAAATACATTTCTATGGTTACAATATTGCTTTAGTATTTTCAAGAGCTGTTTCATGAAGTTTGCACAGTTCAGTGTTGATTTCCAGAATATTTCATTAAAATGAATCTGTAATTCTTAAAATCATTTAAACATGAAGCAATGATACATTTTGATAAGTTATGCTGTCTTATTCAATGCATAGCTTCTTGTGACATTAGTGAAAAGTCATGTCACATTGAAATATAAGTGGATTCTGATGAGAAATTATTTCAAAAGAAGCTTTCTAATGTTAAAATATTGCTTTAGCATTTTCAAGTGCAGTTTCATGATGTTTGCACAGTTCTGTGTTGATTCTCAAATTTACATTAAAATGACATTATAAATCTTATAATGCATGACAACATGTTGTAAATATGCTTATTGACTGGTAATGCTTTCATTTTCAATGCATAGCATCTTATTTGTGATATTAGTGAAATTACATTTTAATTGTAAAAGAAGTGATTTCTTAAGAGAAATTACTTCAAATACATTTCTATGGTTACAATATTGCTTTAGGATTTTCAAGAGCTGTTTCATGAAGTTTGCACAGTTCAGTGTTGATTTCCAGAGAATTTCATTAAAATGAATCTCTAATTCTTAAAATCATGTACACATGAAGCAATGATACATTTTGACAAGTTATGCTGTCTGATTCAATGCATAGCTTCTTATTTGTGACATTAGTGAAAAGTCATGTCTCATTGAAATATAAGTGTATTCTGATGAGAAATTATTCCAAAAGAAGCTTTCTAATGTTAAAATATTGCTTTAGCATTTTCAAGTGCTGTTTCATGATGTTTGCACAGTTCTGTGTCGATACTCAAATTTACATTAAAATGACATCATAAATCTTATAATGCATGACAACATGTTGTAAATATGCTTAATGACTGGTAATGCTTTATTTTACAATGCATAGCATCTTATTTGTGATATTAGTGAAATTACATGATACATTTCTTAAGAGAAATTACTTCAAATACATTTCTATGGTTACAATATTGCTTTAGGTTTTCCAAGAGCTGTTTCATGAAGTTTGCACAGTTCTGTGTTGATATTCAGAGTATTTCATTAAAATGAATGTGTAATTCTTAAAATCATGTAAACATGAAGCAATGATACATTTTGATGTTATGCTTTCTGATTCAATGCATAGCTTCTATTTGTGACATTAGTGAAAAGTCATGTCTCATTGAAATATAAGTGCATTCTGATGAGAAATTATTCAAAAGAAGCTTTCTAATGTTAAAATATTGCTTTAGCATTTTCAAGTGCAGTTTCATGATGTTTGCACAGTTCTGTGTTGATACTCAAATTTACATTAAAATGACATCATAAATCTTATAATGCATGACAACATGTTGTAAATATGCTTATTGACTGGTAATGCTTTCATTTTCAATGCATAGCATCTTATTTGTGATATTAGTGAAATTACATTTTAATTGTAAAAGAAGTGATTTCTTAAGAGAAATTACTTCAAATACATTTCTATGGTTACAATATTGCTTTAGGATTTTCAAGAGCTGTTTCATGAAGTTTGCACAGTTCAGTGTTGATTTCCAGAGAATTTCATTAAAATGAATCTCTAATTCTTAAAATCATGTACACATGAAGCAATGATACATTTTGACAAGTTATGCTGTCTGATTCAATGCATAGCTTCTTATTTGTGACATTAGTGAAAAGTCATGTCTCATTGAAATATAAGTGGATTCTGATGAGAAATTATTCCAAAAGAAGCTTTCTAATGTTAAAATATTGCTTTAGCATTTTCAAGTGCTGTTTCATGATGTTTGCACAGTTCTGTGTTGATACTCAAATTTACATTAAAATGACATCATAAATCTTATAATGCATGATAACATGTTGTAAATATGCTTAATTGACTGGTAATGCTTTATTTTGCAATGCATAGCATCTTATTTGTGATATTAGTGAAATTACATGATACATTTCTTAAGAGAAATTACTTCAAATACATTTCTATGGTTACAATATTGCTTTAGGTATTTTCAAGAGCTGTTTCATGAAGTTTGCACAGTTCTGTGTTGATATTCAGAGTATTTCATTAAAATGAATCTGTAATTCTTAAAATCATGTAAACATGAAGCAATGATACATTTTGATAGTTATGCTGTCTGATTCAATGCATAGCTTCTTATTTGTGACATTAGTGAAAAGTCATGTCTCATTGAAATATAAGTGCATTCTGATGAGAAATTATTCAAAAGAAGCTTTCTAATGTTAAAATATTGCTTTAGCATTTTCAAGTGCAGTTTCATGATGTTTGCACAGTTCTGTGTTGATACTCAAATTTACATTAAAATGACATCATAAATCTTATAATGCATGACAACATGTTGTAAATATGCTTATTGACTGGTAATGCTTTCATTTTCAATGCATAGCATCTTATTTGTGATATTAGTGAAATTACATTTTAATTGTAAAAGAAGTGATTTCTTAAGAGAAATTACTTCAAATACATTTCTATGGTTACAATATTGCTTTAGGATTTTCAAGAGCTGTTTCATGAAGTTTGCACAGTTCAGTGTTGATTTCCAGAGAATTTCATTAAAATGAATCTCTAATTCTTAAAATCATGTACACATGAAGCAATGATACATTTTGACAAGTTATGCTGTCTGATTCAATGCATAGCTTCTTATTTGTGACATTAGTGAAAAGTCATGTCTCATTGAAATATAAGTGGATTCTGATGAGAAATTATTCCAAAAGAAGCTTTCTAATGTTAAAATATTGCTTTAGCATTTTCAAGTGCTGTTTCATGATGTTTGCACAGTTCTGTGTTGATACTCAAATTTACATTAAAATGACATCATAAATCTTATAATGCATGACAACATGTTGTAAATATGCTTATTGACTGGTAATGCTTTCATTTTCAATGCATAGCATCTTATTTGTGATATTAGTGAAATTACATTTTAATTGTAAAAGAAGTGATTTCTTAAGAGAAATTACTTCAAATACATTTCTATGGTTACAATATTGCTTTAGGATTTTCAAGAGCTGTTTCATGAAGTTTGCACAGTTCAGTGTTGATTTCCAGAGAATTTCATTAAAATGAATCTCTAATTCTTAAAATCATGTACACATGAAGCAATGATACATTTTGACAAGTTATGCTGTCTGATTCAATGCATAGCTTCTTATTTGTGACATTAGTGAAAAGTCATGTCTCATTGAAATATAAGTGGATTCTGATGAGAAATTATTCCAAAAGAAGCTTTCTAATGTTAAAATATTGCTTTAGCATTTTCAAGTGCTGTTTCATGATGTTTGCACAGTTCTGTGTTGATACTCAAATTTACATTAACATGACATCATAAATCTTATAATGCATGATAACATGTTGTAAATATGCTAATTGACTGGTAATGCTTTCTTTTGCAATGCATAGCATCTTATTTGTGATATTAGTGAAATTACATGATACATTTCTTAAGAGAAATTACTTCAAATACATTTCTATGGTTACAATATTGCTTTAGTATTTTCAAGAGCTGTTTCATGAAGTTTGCACAGTTCAGTGTTGATTTCCAGAATATTTCATTAAAATGAATCTGTAATTCTTAAAATCATTTAAACATGAAGCAATGATACATTTTGATAAGTTATGCTGTCTTATTCAATGCATAGCTTCTTTGTGACATTAGTGAAAAGTCATGTCACATTGAAATATGAGTGGATTCTGATGAGAAATTATTTCAAAAGAAGCTTTCTAATGTTAAAATATTGCTTTAGCATTTTCAAGTGCAGTTTCATGATGTTTGCACAGTTCTGTGTTGATTCTCAAATTTACATTAAAATGACATTATAAATCTTATAATGCATGACAACATGTTGTAAATATGCTTATTGACTGGTAATGCTTTCATTTTCAATGCATAGCATCTTATTTGTGATATTAGTGAAATTACATTTTAATTGTAAAAGAAGTGATTTCTTAAGAGAAATTACTTCAAATACATTTCTGTGGTTACAATATTGCTTTAGGATTTTCAAGAGCTGTTTCATGAAGTTTGCACAGTTCATGTTGATTTCAGAGAATTTCATTAAAATGAATCTCTAATTCTTAAAATCATGTACACATGAAGCAATGATACATTTTGACAAGTTATGCTGTCTGATTCAATGCATAGCTTCTTATTTGTGACATTAGTGAAAAGTCATGTCTCATTGAAATATAAGTGCATTCTGATGAGAAATTATTCCAAAAGAAGCTTTCTAATGTTAAAATATTGCTTTAGCATTTTCAAGTGCAGTTTCATGATGTTTGCACAGTTCTGTGTTGATACTCAAATTTACATTAAAATGACATCATAAATCTTATAATGCATGACAACATGTTGTAAATATGCTTATTGACTGGTAATGCTTTCATTTTCAATGCATAGCATCTTATTTGTGATATTAGTGAAATTACATTTTAATTGTAAAAGAAGTGATTTCTTAAGAGAAATTACTTCAAATACATTTCTATGGTTACAATATTGCTTTAGGATTTTCAAGAGCTGTTTCATGAAGTTTGCACAGTTCAGTGTTGATTTCCAGAGAATTTCATTAAAATGAATCTCTAATTCTTAAAATCATGTACACATGAAGCAATGATACATTTTGACAAGTTATGCTGTCTGATTCAATGCATAGCTTCTTATTTGTGACATTAGTGAAAAGTCATGTCTCATTGAAATATAAGTGGATTCTGATGAGAAATTATTCCAAAAGAAGCTTTCTAATGTTAAAATATTGCTTTAGCATTTTCAAGTGCTGTTTCATGATGTTTGCACAGTTCTGTGTTGATACTCAAATTTACATTAACATGACATCATAAATCTTATAATGCATGATAACATGTTGTAAATATGCTAATTGACTGGTAATGCTTTCTTTTGCAATGCATAGCATCTTATTTGTGATATTAGTGAAATTACATGATACATTTCTTAAGAGAAATTACTTCAAATACATTTCTATGGTTACAATATTGCTTTAGTATTTTCAAGAGCTGTTTCATGAAGTTTGCACAGTTCAGTGTTGATTTCCAGAATATTTCATTAAAATGAATCTGTAATTCTTAAAATCATTTAAACATGAAGCAATGATACATTTTGATAAGTTATGCTGTCTTATTCAATGCATAGCTTCTTGTGACATTAGTGAAAAGTCATGTCACATTGAAATATGAGTGGATTCTGATGAGAAATTATTTCAAAAGAAGCTTTCTAATGTTAAAATATTGCTTTAGCATTTTCAAGTGCAGTTTCATGATGTTTGCACAGTTCTGTGTTGATTCTCAAATTTACATTAAAATGACATTATAAATCTTATAATGCATGACAACATGTTGTAAATATGCTTATTGACTGGTAATGCTTTCATTTTCAATGCATAGCATCTTATTTGTGATATTAGTGAAATTACATTTTAATTGTAAAAGAAGTGATTTCTTAAGAGAAATTACTTCAAATACATTTCTATGGTTACAATATTGCTTTAGGATTTTCAAGAGCTGTTTCATGAAGTTTGCACAGTTCAGTGTTGATTTCCAGAGAATTTCATTAAAATGAATCTCTAATTCTTAAAATCATGTACACATGAAGCAATGATACATTTTGACAAGTTATGCTGTCTGATTCAATGCATAGCTTCTTATTTGTGACATTAGTGAAAAGTCATGTCTCATTGAAATATAAGTGTATTCTGATGAGAAATTATTCCAAAAGAAGCTTTCTAATGTTAAAATATTGCTTTAGCATTTTCAAGTGCTGTTTCATGATGTTTGCACAGTTCTGTGTCGATACTCAAATTTACATTAAAATGACATCATAAATCTTATAATGCATGACAACATGTTGTAAATATGCTTAATGACTGGTAATGCTTTATTTTACAATGCATAGCATCTTATTTGTGATATTAGTGAAATTACATGATACATTTCTTAAGAGAAATTACTTCAAATACATTTCTATGGTTACAATATTGCTTTAGGTTTTCCAAGAGCTGTTTCATGAAGTTTGCACAGTTCTGTGTTGATATTCAGAGTATTTCATTAAAATGAATGTGTAATTCTTAAAATCATGTAAACATGAAGCAATGATACATTTTGATGTTATGCTTTCTGATTCAATGCATAGCTTCTTATTTGTGACATTAGTGAAAAGTCATGTCTCATTGAAATATAAGTGGATTCTGATGAGAAATTATTTCAAAAGAAGCTTTCTAATGTTAAAATATTGCTTTAGCATTTTCAAGTGCAGTTTCATGATGTTTGCACAGTTCTGTGTTGATTCTCAAATTTACATTAAAATGACATTATAAATCTTATAATGCATGACAACATGTTGTAAATATGCTTATTGACTGGTAATGCTTTCATTTTCAATGCATAGCATCTTATTTGTGATATTAGTGAAATTACATTTTAATTGTAAAAGAAGTGATTTCTTAAGAGAAATTACTTCAAATACATTTCTGTGGTTACAATATTGCTTTAGGATTTTCAAGAGCTGTTTCATGAAGTTTGCACAGTTCAGTTGATTTCCAGAGAATTTCATTAAAATGAATCTCTAATTCTTAAAATCATGTACACATGAAGCAATGATACATTTTGACAAGTTATGCTGTCTGATTCAATGCATAGCTTCTTATTTGTGACATTAGTGAAAAGTCATGTCTCATTGAAATATAAGTGTATTCTGATGAGAAATTATTCCAAAAGAAGCTTTCTAATGTTAAAATATTGCTTTAGCATTTTCAAGTGCTGTTTCATGATGTTTGCACAGTTCTGTGTCGATACTCAAATTTACATTAAAATGACATCATAAATCTTATAATGCATGAAAACATGTTGTAAATATGCTTAATGACGGGTAATGCTTTATTTTACAATGCATAGCATCTTATTTGTGATATTAGTGAAATTACATGATACATTTCTTAAGAGAAATTACTTCAAATACATTTCTATGGTTACAATATTGCTTTAGGTTTTCCAAGAGCTGTTTCATGAAGTTTGCACAGTTCTGTGTTGATATTCAGAGTATTTAATTAAAATGAATGTGTAATTCTTAAAATCATGTAAACATGAAGCAATGATACATTTTGATGTTATGCTTTCTGATTCAATGCATAGCTTCTTATTTGTGACATTAGTGAAAAGTCATGTCTCATTGAAATATAAGTGCATTCTGATGAGAAATTATTCAAAAGAAGCTTTCTAATGTAAAAATATTGCTTTAGCATTTTCAAGTGCAGTTTCATGATGTTTGCACAGTTCTGTGTTGATACTCAAATTTACATTAAAATGACATCATAAATCTTATAATGCATGACAACATGTTGTAAATATGCTTATTGACTGGTAATGCTTTCATTTTCAATGCATAGCATCTTATTTGTGATATTAGTGAAATTACATTTTAATTGTAAAAGAAGTGATTTCTTAAGAGAAATTACTTCAAATACATTTCTATGGTTACAATATTGCTTTAGGATTTTCAAGAGCTGTTTCATGAAGTTTGCACAGTTCAGTGTTGATTTCCAGAGAATTTCATTAAAATGAATCTCTAATTCTTAAAATCATGTACACATGAAGCAATGATACATTTTGACAAGTTATGCTGTCTGATTCAATGCATAGCTTCTTATTTGTGACATTAGTGAAAAGTCATGTCTCATTGAAATATAAGTGGATTCTGATGAGAAATTATTCCAAAAGAAGCTTTCTAATGTTAAAATATTGCTTTAGCATTTTCAAGTGCTGTTTCATGATGTTTGCACAGTTCTGTGTTGATACTCAAATTTACATTAACATGACATCATAAATCTTATAATGCATGATAACATGTTGTAAATATGCTAATTGACTGGTAATGCTTTCTTTTGCAATGCATAGCATCTTATTTGTGATATTAGTGAAATTACATGATACATTTCTTAAGAGAAATTACTTCAAATACATTTCTATGGTTACAATATTGCTTTAGTATTTTCAAGAGCTGTTTCATGAAGTTTGCACAGTTCAGTGTTGATTTCCAGAATATTTCATTAAAATGAATCTGTAATTCTTAAAATCATTTAAACATGAAGCAATGATACATTTTGATAAGTTATGCTGTCTTATTCAATGCATAGCTTCTTGTGACATTAGTGAAAAGTCATGTCACATTGAAATATGAGTGGATTCTGATGAGAAATTATTTCAAAAGAAGCTTTCTAATGTTAAAATATTGCTTTAGCATTTTCAAGTGCAGTTTCATGATGTTTGCACAGTTCTGTGTTGATTCTCAAATTTACATTAAAATGACATTATAAATCTTATAATGCATGACAACATGTTGTAAATATGCTTATTGACTGGTAATGCTTTCATTTTCAATGCATAGCATCTTATTTGTGATATTAGTGAAATTACATTTTAATTGTAAAAGAAGTGATTTCTTAAGAGAAATTACTTCAAATACATTTCTGTGGTTACAATATTGCTTTAGGATTTTCAAGAGCTGTTTCATGAAGTTTGCACAGTTCAGTTGATTTCCAGAGAATTTCATTAAAATGAATCTCTAATTCTTAAAATCATGTACACATGAAGCAATGATACATTTTGACAAGTTATGCTGTCTGATTCAATGCATAGCTTCTTATTTGTGACATTAGTGAAAAGTCATGTCTCATTGAAATATAAGTGCATTCTGATGAGAAATTATTCAAAAGAAGCTTTCTAATGTAAAAATATTGCTTTAGCATTTTCAAGTGCAGTTTCATGATGTTTGCACAGTTCTGTGTTGATACTCAAATTTACATTAAAATGACATCATAAATCTTATAATGCATGACAACATGTTGTAAATATGCTTATTGACTGGTAATGCTTTCATTTTCAATGCATAGCATCTTATTTGTGATATTAGTGAAATTACATTTTAATTGTAAAAGAAGTGATTTCTTAAGAGAAATTACTTCAAATACATTTCTATGGTTACAATATTGCTTTAGGATTTTCAAGAGCTGTTTCATGAAGTTTGCACAGTTCAGTGTTGATTTCCAGAGAATTTCATTAAAATGAATCTCTAATTCTTAAAATCATGTACACATGAAGCAATGATACATTTTGACAAGTTATGCTGTCTGATTCAATGCATAGCTTCTTATTTGTGACATTAGTGAAAAGTCATGTCTCATTGAAATATAAGTGGATTCTGATGAGAAATTATTCCAAAAGAAGCTTTCTAATGTTAAAATATTGCTTTAGCATTTTCAAGTGCTGTTTCATGA
The DNA here is from genome assembly GCF_025860055.1 of Xyrauchen texanus. Classification (NCBI taxonomy): domain Eukaryota; kingdom Metazoa; phylum Chordata; class Actinopteri; order Cypriniformes; family Catostomidae; genus Xyrauchen; species Xyrauchen texanus. Next base: position 14,159 of record NW_026265410.1, on the reverse strand, counting down.
TGTTTGCACAGTTCTGTGTTGATACTCAAATTTACATTAACATGACATCATAAATCTTATAATGCATGATAACATGTTGTAAATATGCTAATTGACTGGTAATGCTTTCTTTTGCAATGCATAGCATCTTATTTGTGATATTAGTGAAATTACATGATACATTTCTTAAGAGAAATTACTTCAAATACATTTCTATGGTTACAATATTGCTTTAGTATTTTCAAGAGCTGTTTCATGAAGTTTGCACAGTTCAGTGTTGATTTCCAGAATATTTCATTAAAATGAATCTGTAATTCTTAAAATCATTTAAACATGAAGCAATGATACATTTTGATAAGTTATGCTGTCTTATTCAATGCATAGCTTCTTGTGACATTAGTGAAAAGTCATGTCACATTGAAATATGAGTGGATTCTGATGAGAAATTATTTCAAAAGAAGCTTTCTAATGTTAAAATATTGCTTTAGCATTTTCAAGTGCAGTTTCATGATGTTTGCACAGTTCTGTGTTGATTCTCAAATTTACATTAAAATGACATTATAAATCTTATAATGCATGACAACATGTTGTAAATATGCTTATTGACTGGTAATGCTTTCATTTTCAATGCATAGCATCTTATTTGTGATATTAGTGAAATTACATTTTAATTGTAAAAGAAGTGATTTCTTAAGAGAAATTACTTCAAATACATTTCTGTGGTTACAATATTGCTTTAGGATTTTCAAGAGCTGTTTCATGAAGTTTGCACAGTTCAGTTGATTTCCAGAGAATTTCATTAAAATGAATCTCTAATTCTTAAAATCATGTACACATGAAGCAATGATACATTTTGACAAGTTATGCTGTCTGATTCAATGCATAGCTTCTTATTTGTGACATTAGTGAAAAGTCATGTCTCATTGAAATATAAGTGTATTCTGATGAGAAATTATTCCAAAAGAAGCTTTCTAATGTTAAAATATTGCTTTAGCATTTTCAAGTGCTGTTTCATGATGTTTGCACAGTTCTGTGTCGATACTCAAATTTACATTAAAATGACATCATAAATCTTATAATGCATGAAAACATGTTGTTAATATGCTTAATGACGGGTAATGCTTTATTTTACAATGCATAGCATCTTATTTGTGATATTAGTGAAATTACATGATACATTTCTTAAGAGAAATTACTTCAAATACATTTCTATGGTTACAATATTGCTTTAGGTTTTCCAAGAGCTGTTTCATGAAGTTTGCACAGTTCTGTGTTGATATTCAGAGTATTTCATTAAAATGAATGTGTAATTCTTAAAATCATGTAAACATGAAGCAATGATACATTTTGATGTTATGCTTTCTGATTCAATGCATAGCTTCTTATTTGTGACATTAGTGAAAAGTCATGTCTCATTGAAATATAAGTGCATTCTGATGAGAAATTATTCAAAAGAAGCTTTCTAATGTAAAAATATTGCTTTAGCATTTTCAAGTGCAGTTTCATGATGTTTGCACAGTTCTGTGTTGATACTCAAATTTACATTAAAATGACATCATAAATCTTATAATGCATGACAACATGTTGTAAATATGCTTATTGACTGGTAATGCTTTCATTTTCAATGCATAGCATCTTATTTGTGATATTAGTGAAATTACATTTTAATTGTAAAAGAAGTGATTTCTTAAGAGAAATTACTTCAAATACATTTCTGTGGTTACAATATTGCTTTAGGATTTTCAAGAGCTGTTTCATGAAGTTTGCACAGTTCAGTGTTGATTTCCAGAGAATTTCATTAAAATGAATCTCTAATTCTTAAAATCATGTACACATGAAGCAATGATACATTTTGACAAGTTATGCTGTCTGATTCAATGCATAGCTTCTTATTTGTGACATTAGTGAAAAGTCATGTCTCATTGAAATATAAGTGTATTCTGATGAGAAATTATTCCAAAAGAAGCTTTCTAATGTTAAAATATTGCTTTAGCATTTTCAAGTGCTGTTTCATGATGTTTGCACAGTTCTGTGTTGATACTCAAATTTACATTAAAATGACATCATAAATCTTATAATGCATGATAACATGTTGTAAATATGCTTAATTGACTGGTAATGCTTTATTTTACAATGCATAGCATCTTATTTGTGATATTAGTGAAATTACATGATACATTTCTTAAGAGAAATTACTTCAAATACATTTCTATGGTTACAATATTGCTTTAGGTTTTCCAAGAGCTGTTTCATGAAGTTTGCACAGTTCTGTGTTGATATTCAGAGTATTTCATTAAAATGAATGTGTAATTCTTAAAATCATGTAAACATGAAGCAATGATACATTTTGATGTTATGCTTTCTGATTCAATGCATAGCTTCTTATTTGTGACATTAGTGAAAAGTCATGTCTCATTGAAATATAAGTGCATTCTGATGAGAAATTATTCAAAAGAAGCTTTCTAATGTTAAAATATTGCTTTAGCATTTTCAAGTGCAGTTTCATGATGTTTGCACAGTTCTGTGTTGATACTCAAATTTACATTAAAATGACATCATAAATCTTATAATGCATGACAACATGTTGTAAATATGCTTATTGACTGGTAATGCTTTCATTTTCAATGCATAGCATCTTATTTGTGATATTAGTGAAATTACATTTTAATTGTAAAAGAAGTGATTTCTTAAGAGAAATTACTTCAAATACATTTCTATGGTTACAATATTGCTTTAGGATTTTCAAGAGCTGTTTCATGAAGTTTGCACAGTTCAGTGTTGATTTCCAGAGAATTTCATTAAAATGAATCTCTAATTCTTAAAATCATGTACACATGAAGCAATGATACATTTTGACAAGTTATGCTGTCTGATTCAATGCATAGCTTCTTATTTGTGACATTAGTGAAAAGTCATGTCTCATTGAAATATAAGTGGATTCTGATGAGAAATTATTCCAAAAGAAGCTTTCTAATGTTAAAATATTGCTTTAGCATTTTCAAGTGCTGTTTCATGATGTTTGCACAGTTCTGTGTTGATACTCAAATTTACATTAACATGACATCATAAATCTTATAATGCATGATAACATGTTGTAAATATGCTAATTGACTGGTAATGCTTTCTTTTGCAATGCATAGCATCTTATTTGTGATATTAGTGAAATTACATGATACATTTCTTAAGAGAAATTACTTCAAATACATTTCTATGGTTACAATATTGCTTTAGTATTTTCAAGAGCTGTTTCATGAAGTTTGCACAGTTCAGTGTTGATTTCCAGAATATTTCATTAAAATGAATCTGTAATTCTTAAAATCATTTAAACATGAAGCAATGATACATTTTGATAAGTTATGCTGTCTTATTCAATGCATAGCTTCTTGTGACATTAGTGAAAAGTCATGTCACATTGAAATATGAGTGGATTCTGATGAGAAATTATTTCAAAAGAAGCTTTCTAATGTTAAAATATTGCTTTAGCATTTTCAAGTGCAGTTTCATGATGTTTGCACAGTTCTGTGTTGATTCTCAAATTTACATTAAAATGACATTATAAATCTTATAATGCATGACAACATGTTGTAAATATGCTTATTGACTGGTAATGCTTTCATTTTCAATGCATAGCATCTTATTTGTGATATTAGTGAAATTACATTTTAATTGTAAAAGAAGTGATTTCTTAAGAGAAATTACTTCAAATACATTTCTGTGGTTACAATATTGCTTTAGGATTTTCAAGAGCTGTTTCATGAAGTTTGCACAGTTCAGTGTTGATTTCCAGAGAATTTCATTAAAATGAATCTCTAATTCTTAAAATCATGTACACATGAAGCAATGATACATTTTGACAAGTTATGCTGTCTGATTCAATGCATAGCTTCTTATTTGTGACATTAGTGAAAAGTCATGTCTCATTGAAATATAAGTGTATTCTGATGAGAAATTATTCCAAAAGAAGCTTTCTAATGTTAAAATATTGCTTTAGCATTTTCAAGTGCTGTTTCATGATGTTTGCACAGTTCTGTGTCGATACTCAAATTTACATTAACATGACATCATAAATCTTATAATGCATGATAACATGTTGTAAATATGCTAATTGACTGGTAATGCTTTCTTTTGCAATGCATAGCATCTTATTTGTGATATTAGTGAAATTACATGATACATTTCTTAAGAGAAATTACTTCAAATACATTTCTATGGTTACAATATTGCTTTAGGTTTTCCAAGAGCTGTTTCATGAAGTTTGCACAGTTCTGTGTTGATATTCAGAGTATTTCATTAAAATGAATGTGTAATTCTTAAAATCATGTAAACATGAAGCAATGATACATTTTGATGTTATGCTTTCTGATTCAATGCATAGCTTCTTATTTGTGACATTAGTGAAAAATCATGTCTCATTGAAATATAAGTGGATTCTGATGAGAAATTATTCAAAAGAACATTTCTAATGTTAAAATATTGCTTTAGCATTTTCAAGTGCTGTTTCATGATGTTTGCACAGTTCTGTGTTGATAAATTTACATTAAAATGACATCATAAATATTATAATGCAGGACAACATGTTGTAAATATGCTTATTGACTGGTAATGCTTTATTTTTCAATGCATAGCATCTTATTTGTGATATTAGTGAAAATACATGATATATTGTAAAATAAGTGATTTCTTAAGAGAAATTACTACAAATACATTTCTGTGGTTACAATATTGCTTTAGGTTTTCCAAGAGCTGTTTCATGAAGTTTGCACTGTTCAGTGTTGATTTTCAGAGTATTTCATTAAAATGAATGTGTAATTCTTAAAATCATGTACACATGAAGCAATGATACATTTTGATAAGTTATGCTTTCTGATTCAATGCATAGCATCCTGTTTTTGACATTAGTGAAAAGTCATGTCTCATTGAACTATAGTGAATTCTGATGACAAATTACTCCAAAAGAAGCTTTCTAATGTTAAAATATTGCTTTAGGATTTTCAAGAGCTGTTTCATGATGTTTACACAGTTCTATGTTGACACTCAAATTTACATTAAATTGACATCATAAATCTTATAATGCATGATAACATGTTGTAAATATGCTTATTGACTGGTAATGATTTATTTTGCAATGCATAGCATCTTATTTGTGATGTTAGTGAAATTACATTTTACATTGTAAAATAAGTGATTTCTTAAGAGAAATAACTTCAAATACATTTCTATGTTTACAATATTGCTTTAGGTTTTCCAAGAGCTGTTTCATGAATGCATAGCATCTTATTTGTGATATTAGTGAAATTACATGATACATTTCTTAAGAGAAATTACTTCAAATACATTTCTATGGTTACAATATTGCTTTAGGTTTTCCAAGAGCTGTTTCATGAAGTTTGCACAGTTCTGTGTTGATATTCAGAGTATTTCATTAAAATGAATGTGTAATTCTTAAAATCATGTAAACATGAAGCAATGATACATTTTGATGTTATGCTTTCTGATTCAATGCATAGCTTCTTATTTGTGACATTAGTGAAAAGTCATGTCTCATTGAAATATAAGTGCTTTCTGATGAGAAATTATTCAAAAGAAGCTTTCTAATGTTAAAATATTGCTTTAGCATTTTCAAGTGCTGTTTCATGATGTTTGCACAGTTCTGTGTTGATACTCAAATTTACATTAAAATGACATCATAAATCTTATAATGCAGGACAACATGTTGTAAATATGCTTATTGACTGGTAATGCTTTATTTTTCAATGCATAGCATCTTATTTGTGATATTAGTGAAAATACATGATATATTGTAAAATAAGTGATTTCTTAAGAGAAATTACTTCAAATACATTTCTGTGGTTACAATATTGCTTTAGGTTTTCCAAGAGCTGTTTCATGAAGTTTGCACTGTTCAGTGTTGATTTCCAGAGAATTTCATTAAAAGGAATCTCTAATTCTTAAAATCATGTACACATGAAGCATGTTACATTTTGACAAGTTATGCTGTCTGATTCAATGCATATCTTCTTATTTGTGACATTAGTGAAAAGTCATGTCTCATTGAAATATAAGTGTATTCTGTTGAGAAATTATTCCAAAAGTTGCTTTCTAATGTTAAAATATTTATTTAGCATTTTCAAGTGTTGTTTCATGATGTTTGCACAGTTCTGTGTCGATACTCAAATTTACATTAAAATGACATCATAAATATTATAATGCAGGACAACATGTTGTAAATATGCTTATTGACTGGTAATGCTTTATTTTTCAATGCATAGCATCTTATTTGTGATATTAGTGAAAATACATGATATATTGTAAAATAAGTGATTTCTTAAGAGAAATTACTACAAATACATTTCTGTGGTTACAATATTGCTTTAGGTTTTCCAAGAGCTGTTTCATGAAGTTTGCACTGTTCAGTGTTGATTTTCAGAGTATTTCATTAAAATGAATGTGTAATTCTTAAAATCATGTACACATGAAGCAATGATACATTTTGATAAGTTATGCTTTCTGATTCAATGCATAGCATCCTGTTTTTGACATTAGTGAAAAGTCATGTCTCATTGAACTATAGTGAATTCTGATGACAAATTACTCCAAAAGAAGCTTTCTAATGTTAAAATATTTATTTAGCATTTTCAAGAGCTGTTTCATGATGTTTGCACAGTTCTGTGTCGATACTCAAATTTACATTAAAATGACATCATAAATATTATAATGCAGGACAACATGTTGTAAATATGCTTATTGACTGGTAATGTTTATTTTGCAATGCATAGCATCTTATTTGTGATATTAGTGAAAATACATGATATATTGTAAAAGAAGTGATTTCTTAAGAGAAATTACTTCAAATACATTTCTATGGTTACAATATTGCTTTAGGATTTTCAAGAGCTGTTTCATGAAGTTTGCACAGTTCAGTGTTGATTTCCAGAGAATTTCATTAAAATGAATCTCTAATTCTTAAAATCATGTACACATGAAGCAATGATACATTTTGACAAGTTATGCTGTCTGATTCAATGCATAGCTTCTTATTTGTGACATTAGTGAAAAGTCATGTCTCATTGAAATATAAGTGGATTCTGATGAGAAATTATTCCAAAAGAAGCTTTCTAATGTTAAAATATTGCTTTAGCATTTTCAAGTGCTGTTTCATGATGTTTGCACAGTTCTGTGTTGATACTCAAATTTACATTAACATGACATCATAAATCTTATAATGCATGATAACATGTTGTAAATATGCTAATTGACTGGTAATGCTTTCTTTTGCAATGCATAGCATCTTATTTGTGATATTAGTGAAATTACATGATACATTTCTTAAGAGAAATTACTTCAAATACATTTCTATGGTTACAATATTGCTTTAGTATTTTCAAGAGCTGTTTCATGAAGTTTGCACAGTTCAGTGTTGATTTCCAGAATATTTCATTAAAATGAATCTGTAATTCTTAAAATCATTTAAACATGAAGCAATGATACATTTTGATAAGTTATGCTGTCTTATTCAATGCATAGCTTCTTGTGACATTAGTGAAAAGTCATGTCACATTGAAATATGAGTGGATTCTGATGAGAAATTATTTCAAAAGAAGCTTTCTAATGTTAAAATATTGCTTTAGCATTTTCAAGTGCAGTTTCATGATGTTTGCACAGTTCTGTGTTGATTCTCAAATTTACATTAAAATGACATTATAAATCTTATAATGCATGACAACATGTTGTAAATATGCTTATTGACTGGTAATGCTTTCATTTTCAATGCATAGCATCTTATTTGTGATATTAGTGAAATTACATTTTAATTGTAAAAGAAGTGATTTCTTAAGAGAAATTACTTCAAATACATTTCTGTGGTTACAATATTGCTTTAGGATTTTCAAGAGCTGTTTCATGAAGTTTGCACAGTTCAGTTGATTTCCAGAGAATTTCATTAAAATGAATCTCTAATTCTTAAAATCATGTACACATGAAGCAATGATACATTTTGACAAGTTATGCTGTCTGATTCAATGCATAGCTTCTTATTTGTGACATTAGTGAAAAGTCATGTCTCATTGAAATATAAGTGTATTCTGATGAGAAATTATTCCAAAAGAAGCTTTCTAATGTTAAAATATTGCTTTAGCATTTTCAAGTGCTGTTTCATGATGTTTGCACAGTTCTGTGTCGATACTCAAATTTACATTAAAATGACATCATAAATCTTATAATGCATGACAACATGTTGTAAATATGCTTAATGACGGGTAATGCTTTATTTTACAATGCATAGCATCTTATTTGTGATATTAGTGAAATTACATGATACATTTCTTAAGAGAAATTACTTCAAATACATTTCTATGGTTACAATATTGCTTTAGGTTTTCCAAGAGCTGTTTCATGAAGTTTGCACAGTTCTGTGTTGATATTCAGAGTATTTCATTAAAATGAATGTGTAATTCTTAAAATCATGTAAACATGAAGCAATGATACATTTTGATGTTATGCTTTCTGATTCAATGCATAGCTTCTTATTTGTGACATTAGTGAAAAATCATGTCTCATTGAAATATAAGTGGATTCTGATGAGAAATTATTCAAAAGAACATTTCTAATGTTAAAATATTGCTTTAGCATTTTCAAGTGCTGTTTCATGATGTTTGCACAGTTCTGTGTTGATAAATTTACATTAAAATGACATCATAAATATTATAATGCAGGACAACATGTTGTAAATATGCTTATTGACTGGTAATGCTTTATTTTTCAATGCATAGCATCTTATTTGTGATATTAGTGAAAATACATGATATATTGTAAAATAAGTGATTTCTTAAGAGAAATTACTACAAATACATTTCTGTGGTTACAATATTGCTTTAGGTTTTCCAAGAGCTGTTTCATGAAGTTTGCACTGTTCAGTGTTGATTTTCAGAGTATTTCATTAAAATGAATGTGTAATTCTTAAAATCATGTACACATGAAGCAATGATACATTTTGATAAGTTATGCTTTCTGATTCAATGCATAGCATCCTGTTTTTGACATTAGTGAAAAGTCATGTCTCATTGAACTATAGTGAATTCTGATGACAAATTACTCCAAAAGAAGCTTTCTAATGTTAAAATATTGCTTTAGGATTTTCAAGAGCTGTTTCATGATGTTTACACAGTTCTATGTTGACACTCAAATTTACATTAAATTGACATCATAAATCTTATAATGCATGATAACATGTTGTAAATATGCTTATTGACTGGTAATGATTTATTTTGCAATGCATAGCATCTTATTTGTGATGTTAGTGAAATTACATGTTACATTGTAAAATAAGTGATTTCTTAAGAGAAATAACTTCAAATACATTTCTATGTTTACAATATTGCTTTAGGTTTTCCAAGAGCTGTTTCATGAATGCATAGCATCTTATTTGTGATATTAGTGAAATTACATGATACATTTCTTAAGAGAAATTACTTCAAATACATTTCTATGGTTACAATATTGCTTTAGGTTTTCCAAGAGCTGTTTCATGAAGTTTGCACAGTTCTGTGTTGATATTCAGAGTATTTCATTAAAATGAATGTGTAATTCTTAAAATCATGTAAACATGAAGCAATGATACATTTTGATGTTATGCTTTCTGATTCAATGCATAGCTTCTTATTTGTGACATTAGTGAAAAGTCATGTCTCATTGAAATATAAGTGCATTCTGATGAGAAATTATTCAAAAGAAGCTTTCTAATGTTAAAATATTGCTTTAGCATTTTCAAGTGCAGTTTCATGATGTTTGCACAGTTCTGTGTTGATACTCAAATTTACATTAAAATGACATCATAAATCTTATAATGCATGACAACATGTTGTAAATATGCTTATTGACTGGTAATGCTTTCATTTTCAATGCATAGCATCTTATTTGTGATATTAGTGAAATTACATTTTAATTGTAAAAGAAGTGATTTCTTAAGAGAAATTACTTCAAATACATTTCTATGGTTACAATATTGCTTTAGGATTTTCAAGAGCTGTTTCATGAAGTTTGCACAGTTCAGTGTTGATTTCCAGAGAATTTCATTAAAATGAATCTCTAATTCTTAAAATCATGTACACATGAAGCAATGATACATTTTGACAAGTTATGCTGTCTGATTCAATGCATAGCTTCTTATTTGTGACATTAGTGAAAAGTCATGTCTCATTGAAATATAAGTGGATTCTGATGAGAAATTATTCCAAAAGAAGCTTTCTAATGTTAAAATATTGCTTTAGCATTTTCAAGTGCTGTTTCATGATGTTTGCACAGTTCTGTGTTGATACTCAAATTTACATTAACATGACATCATAAATCTTATAATGCATGATAACATGTTGTAAATATGCTAATTGACTGGTAATGCTTTCTTTTGCAATGCATAGCATCTTATTTGTGATATTAGTGAAATTACATGATACATTTCTTAAGAGAAATTACTTCAAATACATTTCTATGGTTACAATATTGCTTTAGTATTTTCAAGAGCTGTTTCATGAAGTTTGCACAGTTCAGTGTTGATTTCCAGAGAATTTCATTAAAATGAATCTGTAATTCTTAAAATCATTTAAACATGAAGCAATGATACATTTTGATAAGTTATGCTGTCTTATTCAATGCATAGCTTCTTGTGACATTAGTGAAAAGTCATGTCTCATTGAAATATAAGTGGATTCTGATGAGAAATTATTTCAAAAGAAGCTTTCTAATGTTAAAATATTGCTTTAGCATTTTCAAGTGCAGTTTCATGATGTTTGCACAGTTCTGTGTTGATACTCAAATTTACATTAAAATGACATCATAAATCTTATAATGCATGACAACATGTTGTAAATATGCTTATTGACTGGTAATGCTTTCATTTTCAATGCATAGCATCTTATTTGTGATATTAGTGAAATTACATTTTAATTGTAAAAGAAGTGATTTCTTAAGAGAAATTACTTCAAATACATTTCTATGGTTACAATATTGCTTTAGGATTTTCAAGAGCTGTTTCATGAAGTTTGCACAGTTCAGTGTTGATTTCCAGAGAATTTCATTAAAATGAATCTCTAATTCTTAAAATCATGTACACATGAAGCAATGATACATTTTGACAAGTTATGCTGTCTGATTCAATGCATAGCTTCTTATTTGTGACATTAGTGAAAAGTCATGTCTCATTGAAATATAAGTGCATTCTGATGAGAAATTATTCAAAAGAAGCTTTCTAATGTAAAAATATTGCTTTAGCATTTTCAAGTGCAGTTTCATGATGTTTGCACAGTTCTGTGTTGATACTCAAATTTACATTAAAATGACATCATAAATCTTATAATGCATGACAACATGTTGTAAATATGCTTATTGACTGGTAATGCTTTCATTTTCAATGCATAGCATCTTATTTGTGATATTAGTGAAATTACATTTTAATTGTAAAAGAAGTGATTTCTTAAGAGAAATTACTTCAAATACATTTCTATGGTTACAATATTGCTTTAGGATTTTCAAGAGCTGTTTCATGAAGTTTGCACAGTTCAGTGTTGATTTCCAGAGAATTTCATTAAAATGAATCTCTAATTCTTAAAATCATGTACACATGAAGCAATGATACATTTTGACAAGTTATGCTGTCTGATTCAATGCATAGCTTCTTATTTGTGACATTAGTGAAAAGTCATGTCTCATTGAAATATAAGTGGATTCTGATGAGAAATTATTCCAAAAGAAGCTTTCTAATGTTAAAATATTGCTTTAGCATTTTCAAGTGCTGTTTCATGATGTTTGCACAGTTCTGTGTTGATACTCAAATTTACATTAACATGACATCATAAATCTTATAATGCATGATAACATGTTGTAAATATGCTAATTGACTGGTAATGCTTTCTTTTGCAATGCATAGCATCTTATTTGTGATATTAGTGAAATTACATGATACATTTCTTAAGAGAAATTACTTCAAATACATTTCTATGGTTACAATATTGCTTTAGTATTTTCAAGAGCTGTTTCATGAAGTTTGCACAGTTCAGTGTTGATTTCCAGAATATTTCATTAAAATGAATCTGTAATTCTTAAAATCATTTAAACATGAAGCAATGATACATTTTGATAAGTTATGCTGTCTTATTCAATGCATAGCTTCTTGTGACATTAGTGAAAAGTCATGTCACATTGAAATATGAGTGGATTCTGATGAGAAATTATTTCAAAAGAAGCTTTCTAATGTTAAAATATTGCTTTAGCATTTTCAAGTGCAGTTTCATGATGTTTGCACAGTTCTGTGTTGATTCTCAAATTTACATTAAAATGACATTATAAATCTTATAATGCATGACAACATGTTGTAAATATGCTTATTGACTGGTAATGCTTTCATTTTCAATGCATAGCATCTTATTTGTGATATTAGTGAAATTACATTTTAATTGTAAAAGAAGTGATTTCTTAAGAGAAATTACTTCAAATACATTTCTGTGGTTACAATATTGCTTTAGGATTTTCAAGAGCTGTTTCATGAAGTTTGCACAGTTCAGTTGATTTCCAGAGAATTTCATTAAAATGAATCTCTAATTCTTAAAATCATGTACACATGAAGCAATGATACATTTTGACAAGTTATGCTGTCTGATTCAATGCATAGCTTCTTATTTGTGACATTAGTGAAAAGTCATGTCTCATTGAAATATAAGTGCATTCTGATGAGAAATTATTCAAAAGAAGCTTTCTAATGTTAAAATATTGCTTTAGCATTTTCAAGTGCAGTTTCATGATGTTTGCACAGTTCTGTGTTGATACTCAAATTTACATTAAAATGACATCATAAATCTTATAATGCATGACAACATGTTGTAAATATGCTTATTGACTGGTAATGCTTTCATTTTCAATGCATAGCATCTTATTTGTGATATTAGTGAAATTACATTTTAATTGTAAAAGAAGTGATTTCTTAAGAGAAATTACTTCAAATACATTTCTATGGTTACAATATTGCTTTAGGATTTTCAAGAGCTGTTTCATGAAGTTTGCACAGTTCAGTGTTGATTTCCAGAGAATTTCATTAAAATGAATCTCTAATTCTTAAAATCATGTACACATGAAGCAATGATACATTTTGACAAGTTATGCTGTCTGATTCAATGCATAGCTTCTTATTTGTGACATTAGTGAAAAGTCATGTCTCATTGAAATATAAGTGGATTCTGATGAGAAATTATTCCAAAAGAAGCTTTCTAATGTTAAAATATTGCTTTAGCATTTTCAAGTGCTGTTTCATGATGTTTGCACAGTTCTGTGTTGATACTCAAATTTACATTAACATGACATCATAAATCTTATAATGCATGATAACATGTTGTAAATATGCTAATTGACTGGTAATGCTTTCTTTTGCAATGCATAGCATCTTATTTGTGATATTAGTGAAATTACATGATACATTTCTTAAGAGAAATTACTTCAAATACATTTCTATGGTTACAATATTGCTTTAGTATTTTCAAGAGCTGTTTCATGAAGTTTGCACAGTTCAGTGTTGATTTCCAGAATATTTCATTAAAATGAATCTGTAATTCTTAAAATCATTTAAACATGAAGCAATGATACATTTTGATAAGTTATGCTGTCTTATTCAATGCATAGCTTCTTGTGACATTAGTGAAAAGTCATGTCACATTGAAATATGAGTGGATTCTGATGAGAAATTATTTCAAAAGAAGCTTTCTAATGTTAAAATATTGCTTTAGCATTTTCAAGTGCAGTTTCATGATGTTTGCACAGTTCTGTGTTGATTCTCAAATTTACATTAAAATGACATTATAAATCTTATAATGCATGACAACATGTTGTAAATATGCTTATTGACTGGTAATGCTTTCATTTTCAATGCATAGCATCTTATTTGTGATATTAGTGAAATTACATTTTAATTGTAAAAGAAGTGATTTCTTAAGAGAAATTACTTCAAATACATTTCTGTGGTTACAATATTGCTTTAGGATTTTCAAGAGCTGTTTCATGAAGTTTGCACAGTTCAGTTGATTTCCAGAGAATTTCATTAAAATGAATCTCTAATTCTTAAAATCATGTACACATGAAGCAATGATACATTTTGACAAGTTATGCTGTCTGATTCAATGCATAGCTTCTTATTTGTGACATTA